>NC_060139.1:71606116-71906116 GCF_021461385.2 Schistocerca piceifrons
TGTGGTGTCTTCCTTGTTTCTCCTCTGTGAACCGAGGTATTAAATTTGCTTGCACATTTCTTCTTCCTTGCATTTGTGCCTTGAGAATGGCAGGGTGTGCTCCTGTCGAAATATCGACGGTGTTCGACAACGTCACCCGGCAGCAAACCTGTAAGTTATTTGAACATTCAATTCGCCGGGAAAAGTTAAGGTCTCACATTCGTAGCATAAGTGGCCAGTAAACATTGGCGCCGTAACCGCAGTGGAAGGACACCTGCCTCCACAAGTATGCTGTCCACAGGACTGGTCCGGAAAGCACCAGTGGCAAGTTGGATCCCGCTGTGAAGGATTGGGTCCAGCACCCGCAACGCAGATGGGGATGCTGAACCATAAGCCAGGCTCCCATAATCCAGACGGGACTGAATTTACGCCTGGTAGAGCCGTAAGAGGGTAGATCGGTCGGCGCCCCAACTGGTGTGGCTCAAGCATCACAGAGCATTAAGATGCCGCCAACACATCTGTTTAAGCTGCCGAATATGTGGGAGCCAAGTCAACTGGGCATCAAAAACCACACCCAAAAATTAATGTGTCTCCACCACAGCAAGAGGTTTGCCAGCAAGATAAAGCTGCAGCTCAGGGTGAACTGTTCGTCGCCGGCAGAAATGCATAACGCAGGTCTTGGCAGCCGAAAACTGGAAGCCATTCACTACAGCCCAAGACTGCGCCTTGCGGATAGTGCCTGGAAAGCTGACGTTCAGCGGCTGCAATGCCAATGGAGCTATAGTAGATGCAGAAGACGTCAGCATACAAGGAAGCTGAGACAGACATTCCCACTTCTGCAGCAAGCCCGTTAATTGCAATTAAAAACAGGCAGACACTTAGGACAGACCCCTGTGGTACCCCATTCTCCTGAACTCGGGAGGAACTATGGGAGGCCGCAACTTGCATGCGGCAGGTATGATGCGACAGAAAATTTTGGAGGATAATTGGCAGTGGACCCCGAAGACCCCAACCATGAAGTGTAGAGGATGTGATGGCGCCACGTCATATCGTATGCCTTCCGCATGTCGAAAAAGACAGCGACCAGGTGTTGACAGCAGGCAAAGGCCATACAGATGGCTGACTCCAGGCACACCAGATTGTCAGTGGCAGAGCGGCCTTTACGGAAACCACCCTGAGACGGAGCCAGAAGGCCCCTAGACTCGAGTACCCAGCTCAACCTCCGGCTCACCTTGCGTTTGAGCAACCTGCAAAGAACGTTGGTGAGGCTAATGGGACAGTAGCTGTCCACCTCCAATGGGTTCTTGCCAGGCTTCAAAACGGGGATAACAATGCTTTCCTGCCATTGCGACAGAAACTCACCCTCGACCCAGATATGGTTGTAAAGGTCGAGGAGGTGCCGCTGGCAGTCCACTGAGAGGTGTTTCAGCATCTGACAGTGGATGTGATCTGGCCCGGGAGCTGTATCAGGGCAAGTGGCTAGGGCACTGTGGAATTCCCACTCAGTGAATGGGACATTGTAGGATTCAGGATGGCGCGTGTGAAATGAAAGGCTCCGATGTTCCAACCGCTCTTTAATGGAGCGGAAAGCCAGTGGGTAATTCACAGATGCAGAACTGAGAGCAAAATGGTCTGCTAAGCGGTTTGCAATTATGTCGGGGTCAGTACAAACTGTTCCATTCAGTGACAGCCCAGGGATGCTGACAGGGATCCGATAGCCATAGAGGCGTCTAATCTTGGCCCAGACGTGCAATGGAGAGATTTGGAGGCCAATGGTGGAGACATACCGTTCTCAGCACTCCTGCTCGTGCTGGTGAATGAAGCGGCGGGCCTGCGCATGGAGCCGTTTAAAGGCGATGAGGTTTTCTAAAGATGGATGCCACTTGTGACGCTGGACCGCCTGCCTGCGATCTTTAATCGCAAGCGACCACCAAGGCACAGTCCTCTGCCGAGGGGACCCAGAAGAACGAGGAATAGCAGATTCTGCGGCAATAACGATGCCGGTGGTGACCGAGTGAACCACCGCATCAATGGCTTCATTAGAAAGAGACTCAATGGTGGCAGTGGAGGAGAACAAGTCCCAGTCACCCTTATTCACAGCCCATCTACAAGGGTGCCCAGAAGAGTGACACTGTGGCAGTGACAGAAAGATCGGAAAGTGGTCACTACCACACAGATCGTCATGCACACTCCATTGAACACATAGTACGAGGATAGGGCTGCAGATCGAAAGGTCAATGGCGGAGTACGTGCCATGTGCCACACTGAAATGTGAGAAGGCACCATCATTTAAAAGGGAGAGGTCGACCTGTGCCAATACGTTCTCAATGGTGGCGCCTGGACCTGTTGCCACTGACCCACCCCACAGACGGTTATGGGCGTTGAAGTCGCCCAGTAACAGGGACGGTGGCGGCAATTGGGCTATCAGTGCCACCAGGACATGCTGCGGAACATCTTCAGCCGGTGGAAGATAGAGACTGCAGACAGTAACAGCCTGTGGCATCCACACCCGAACAGCGACAGCCTCTAAAGGTGTTTGTAGTAGTAGTAGTAGAGGGGTTTTGTGGGCGCACGACAGCAATGTCTTCAGCGCCCGTTCAGTATCATAGTGAGACGGGTGTCAAGGAAGAAAAAAGCTCAGAATATTTACATAAAACGGAACATAAAACACGGGAAACAATCATCGGAAAAGATGTGCTCACCCACACCGAAGCGTGGGATGAAGCAGGGCGTCAGCAGTAAAACATGGACAACACAAGAAGAAAACGAGAGAGGGGGCTCAAACAATGTAGCAGATGGAAGTGGCTGGCTGACCGCAAGGAAAAAAAAGGGAGGAGTCAGCCACTCTGCAATACACTAAAACCTCCAGCCTAGAAGTTTAGGCCAGAGTCCAGACACAGCACAAAACTTAAAAACCCTAGACACACACGTCTCATCATTAGCTAAAACACAGGGCAGATCACCATCAACTTGTGCTTCTGCCCTTGCATCACGGTATAAAATGCAGTCTGTTAAAATGTGGCGGACAGAGATGTGCACACCACAAGCATCACAAAACGGAGGATCCTCCCGCCGTAATAAATAGCTATGCGTCAGAGGACAGTCCCCGATCCGAAGACGTGTGAGGGCCACCTCTTCCCGCCTGAGCAACCGACAGGAGGAACGCCACGGCCGAGTGGTTGACTTTACCGACCGCAGTTTATTGGCCGTCACCGCCAGCCATTCGTCCTCCCACAACTCCATGCACTTCCTGTGGAGTGCAGCGATGACTGACTGCAAGGGGATAGGACACTGGACCACATCCTGCTCTCTGCAGGCCTCCTTGGCAGCCCGATCAGCCTGTTCATTGCCCCAGATGCCGACATGACCAGGCACCCAGCAGAAGGATACCTCTTTACCCCGCTGTTGGAGCAAGTACAGTTGGCTATGTATCAGCTGGACCATCTCTTCAGTCGGGTACAGGTTCTGCAGCGATTGTAAGGCACTAAGAGAATCGGAGCAGAGAAGAAATCGATCGCCCCGAACACGATGCATCTGCTCCAGTGCCGTCAGGATTGCGTGGAGCTCCGCTGCGAAAACGGTATATTCAGCAGAGAGGCGAATCAGGGAACACCACAGAACAGCCAAGGAAATTCTCCTGTTTGGAGCCATCAGTGTTTGTAGAGGGATAGACTCGCGATGAAGAGAATGAAGGACATAGATGCAGATGCCACCAGACACCCATTCATAAGCTGCCCGGTTCTTATAATAACCCCGATAGCCACGGAGGGCGGGGGTTCACATTGCCGGAAACCAAGTTTCTTGAACAGCAATGCAGAAGAAAGGGTGAAGGCTGAGAAGTTGTTGGAGCTCAGCAAGATCGTGGAAGAAACCGCCGCAGTTCCACTGGAGGATGACATTGTCCATGGCTGAGAAAGGTGGGAAGGGACTGGGGAGGCAGATTGCGCCTCCTGGGCCCCTGTTGCCACCGATTGACTACCTGTGCAACAGCTATCCATCACGTCTGAGGGACTGGCGAGATCCAGGTCCTCAGTGGATACCAGAATCTCCACCTCATCTTCAGATGCAGAGTTGGAAGGTTGCGGTGGGACGGGTGCCACCGCAATGTCAGGATTCTTGGGAGCCTTTTTCTTTGACTACTTTGCGCACTGTGCCTTTGGTGGTTCTGGCTGGGAGGGCCTCACTGGGTCAGTCTCAGGGACGGCCGACGACCGTGAGGCCCTACGACCAGCGACCGGTGGTTGTTTCAGAAACTTGCGGGTGTCCGCTTTGGCACTGGGCAAAGCCTGGGATGGGAGGGCCCCAAGGGACCCCTTCCTGGCGAGAGTAGCCAAAGAAGTCTCATGCTTCTCCGGCTGGGAAGTGGGAACTAATGTCCCCGATGGTTGGGGTGAATTTGCTCCTGAAGGAGATGGAGCAAGAGCAACAGGGAGTGAAGTGCGCCCCACAATCAAGGGGGCCGATGGATTCTGACGTAGCAGAGAGCCAGCTGTACGTGACAACACGGGAGATGATGTTGCAGCAGCGGCATACGTTGATGGCATTGGCACAGGATGTAGCCATTAATATTTCCACCTAGCCTCGGTATAGGTCATGCGGTCCAGGGTCTTATATTCCATTATCCTCCTTTCTTTCTGGAATATCCTACAGTCCGGCAAGCAGGGGGAATGGTGTTCTCCGCAGTTAACACAGATGGGAGGTGGGGCACATGGAGTATTGGGATGCGAAGGACGTCCACAATCTTGACACGTGATGCCGGAAGTACACATCACAGTGGTAAACCATCACCTTGACCTTTTCGGGTAAGACGTCACCCTTGAAAGCCAAAATGAAGGCACCGGTGGCCACCTGACTATCCCTCGGACCCCGATGAATGTGCCGGACGAAGTGAACACCTCGTCATTCTAGGTTGGCGCACAGTTCATCGTCCGACTGCAGAAGACAATCCCTGTGGAATATAATACCCTGGAGCGTCTTTAAACTCTTATGGGGCGTGATGCTAATGGAAACATCCCCAACTTATCGCAAGCGAGCAACCTCCGTGACTGGGCAGAGGATGCTGTTTTGATGAGAACTGACCCAGAGTGCATTTTGGACAAGCCCTCCACCTCCCCGAACTTGTCCTCTAAATGCTCCACAAAAAATTGGGGCTCGGTCGACATAAAAGATTCAGCATCAACTCGCATACAGACGAGGTACCGGGGGGTGAATAATCTCCACTGCCTTCTTTAGCAATACGTTCCTCCCATGGAGTGGCCACGGAGGGAAATGATCTCGGATGATATTTCTTCCCATTGAGGTTAGACCTCGATCGCTTAGAGACTGCTGGTGGAGGCCCACCAGCGAGAAATGATGTACTACGCTTCATTGCGGGTCATCCGCCCTGATGCCACCCTCTCCGACCAGGGGCTCTCCCCACGGGCGCCACCCAGCCACAGCAAAGACCGCCTGGCAGGATAACCTTTGCCGGGACTCCTGATGCCCCAGAGAGATAGGCATCTATTCCTTGGTGTACGTGGGGAGGTAGCAGCTCAGGCATCAGCAGTGCCATCCCTGTGTAGTCAGGGGGCTACTACCAAGAGGGTACATGATGACCCCACCACAACGGACTGGCTACCGTGCTGGATGTCGGGTGTCGAATATCCATGTATACCATGAGGGCAAAGATGGAAGTGCACAATGGAGGGAATGTATGCTACCCGGAACACACTGCAGCTGATTTGGCCAGACGCACGGTGTAAGTCCAACTCCATGACAATATCGGGTGTGCCAGATCTTAGGGCAAAATTGATTTAAGATGCACCACGTAAGGCGTCCTTCCCCAAATGGTACACACTATTGGAAAATTTGAAAAAGTAGTGGTCAAACCCCTTAGGGGACCATCACATTAAAGGCCGAAACAGTTGAGAGTCCTTTTAGTCGCCTCTTACGACAGGCAGGAATACCGCGGGCCTATTCTTACCCCCGGACCCGCAGGGGGGATGAACAGAGTATAGTAATGATAATCAAAGATAGAAGTCTAACATTTTGAATATGGAACTAGATTGATAACAACAAAAATTACAAACTGCAGAAGTTTTTTAATTGGCAGGGTACATGAAAGGGTTGAATGGAAGACAAGTATTCAAATTTACCGATAATTTCCTTATTGTTTAGATATGCCCCTCCGCCCCTTCCCCCCATCCAATCTGTTGTCCTGGGTTAACTTCCCATAAACACTTTGGAGACCAAGCCCAAGCAGAGTTAAGGCCACAACTTTGTGTTAAAAAGACTGCAGCTGACTATATGTTGGGCTGTGTTAAAAAGATTGCACGCGATTATAGGTTGGGCCACAATTTTCTCAAAATGCGCACCACCCAGCGCTTCAAAACTGGACTCACTTTGTATGAGAGCAATGTATGGACATCTTGCTACCTGTCCCTTGACTGGTGCTGCCTTATGTTGTCAATTCCTAGAACTATTTTGAAAGAAACAACAGCAAATCTAACAGCTGCTGTTATGTATGGCTGAGCCAATATATTGAAATAACCCAATTTTGTGCAAGTACTCATAAGGTTTCACAGTTTGCTGTAATTCTGCTACAAATATGTCACGTTTGTTATGTGAGCAAGAAATTTTGGCAGCTCATGAGGTAGAAATGCTCAATAATTCACCTCACACTTATAATTATACTTTCTGTCAACATAATTTTAAAATCTGTAATCTATCTAAGAAATAAAGTAAATATGAAAAATTAATCTTGAAGCTTAGCACTTTTTTAGTATGTATTACTCTTGAAGATACATCAATTACATATGTGTCAGTAATGCTTTAAATAATGGCTTAAATGGCCAGTTTCCTAGACCCAATATATGTGGCCAGTCAGCAAACTGTTAATCCTCGAAGAGTTCAGCTTCCACCAAATCTCTCTTTTCAGGTTCTGAAATGTAGCATGTGTGTCACATGTTGATTATCTCTATGCCCCTGGTAATCATGTAACAACATTCTTCCAGCTGGAGCTGCCAGACGTAGCGGTCATGTGTGCGTGATATGTACTTGTTTGTGTGTGTGTGTGTGTGTGTGTGTGTGTGTGTAAGTTACACACACTCTACGCCGACATTTATCAGTGCCCTTACACAAATTAAAAGATACAAATGTGAATAAAACGTGTAAACTCTCTGTCACACAGTGAAGAGGAAACACACAAAATGACAGTCATTCACTCGCTCCCACCTCACTCGCATTGACCCACACAGGCCTTTATACAATGGAGAAGGTTGAAAGGTGCTATTCCGGGGATCAAAACAGGAAAACCACAGAGGAGCTAAAAGAAAAGCACTGGGAAATGTGACTGCCTGACCACTTACAAAAAAAATATGAGCCAGTCACTCTGTTACACATTAAGAACATCTTCCTAAAATTTTTGGAAACAAGGTGGGCACGTCACAAAATCTCAATACTCCAACCGTATTTGTGTCAGTGTCACTTAAAATAGAGGGCAGATCTGCCAGCAAATCTGCTGCCGCTGCCCTCTGACTCGAAAATAAAACACAGTCCAATAAAATGTGACACACAGTCACCTGTGCACCACAAGCACCGCATGTTGGAGGATCCTGTCGTCAGAGCAAGAACCCCTGCATCAGATGGCTGTGGCCTATGCGAAGACAAGTAAGCAGGACCTCACCCCTTATTTGTGGCCAAAAGGAAACACACAGGGCCATATAATGGGATTTAGTAGACACAGCTTATTACCAGTCACTTCCAGCCACTTGTGTACCCAACGACGCATGACTCTGTAGCTCAACAGCGAGATGAGTACATGCAGGGAGATGGCACACTGAACTAACTGAGGATTAAGATTCACCCCCTTGGCTGCTATATCTGCCCTTCCATTTCCCACAATACCCACGTGCCCTGGCACCCTGCAGGAGGACACCTCCTTCTACAGTCCTTGTAGCCAGAGGAAGGCATCCAGGAAATCCTGAACTGCTTTATCAGCTCGATACAAGTTTTGCAGAGACTAAAGAGCACTCAGGGAGTTGGTATGGGCTAGGAATTTAGCAGGCATGGCAGATCTCATCTGCCCCAGTGCCCTCAATACCATAGCTAGTTCAGCATCAAATACAGTGAACTCTGGAGGCAACTGAATCTTGAGTGCACAATTTGGGGAAAGTGACAGAGGAACCAATGGAGCTCCCCTGTTTAGGCCTAGCCATGAAGACTACATCAGGATTGCCACAAGTTTCCCCACATGAAATTCCCTGATATTTCCTCAATTTCCAAACAAGTTTTAACATTTTTTCCCTGACAAATTTTGAGATCCCAAGGGTAAGTAAAGACATAAGTTGACAAAAAAATGTAAGAACTTCCTTATTTCTCCCCTGTATGAGCAAAAAATCTTAAGCACTAACATCATTTTTGTAATGAACTGTTTTTAGATGGAGAAAGAAAGCCAAATGGTATATGTGTTTCATTAAGACCACTTGTTTTTTTTTTCTTTTCTTTTTTTTCAATAAAACGAAACACATTTGGTAACAAAAATAAGCATTTCCTTGGAGTCACAAGACAGTTTTAAAATATCTTCACTGATTTCAGAAACAACCTCAGAAAAAAGCAGGCCTCTTGAAATAAATGTATAAGGCAGGGAAGAATTGTGTGAACCAACACTTTAGGTGACCACCAATAAAATGTTGGATCTACTATGTCCGCTACTGTCAGTTATTAGTCACTGTGTGATTTTTGTTTTGAGTAATATATGAGTACATTGTATACAAACTGCAAGCAACTGCCACAATTTTCTTCTTACTGTCCATATGTTCTAATGTATGAATTATTTTTGGAGTGCCAAAATGTGTTAGAGTGTATCAAATGTCTGTAAAATGCTGCACTGTACAATGGACTTGCAGTGAGACACTCACAATTCCTGAAATCCATCGGCCATGGCCTCTGGCCTGCCGAGCAGCACCACAGTACTCGGTCCTTCGATAAACCACGAAAATCTGCTGCATTATGCTATAAACAAACAGACCCAGCCAGCAGGTGGATCACTGAGACTAGATCCGATGGACAGGGCTTGCCCATTGGTGGAAAATGATGAGCTTCAGATCGGCAGGCCCAATTTGTTAGAGATAGCCGCAGAAATGGCCTGCGGTTCTGGCCCACCGTGGAAGTCCACTTGTGTGGCCACCTATTCATGTGCCATGTTGATGAAATGAGACTGTGGTGATCAATCCATGCAACAGATAACTTGTGCAAATATTCTGAGAATCAATACTAATGAGGATAGGTAGCAACTCACCATAAAGATGATCACTGAGCTGCAGAAAGGCTCATAGAAAAGACAATCACACTCTCACAAGTAAACTTTCTGTCATAGCCTTTGTCAGAA
Organism: Schistocerca piceifrons; assembly: GCF_021461385.2. Taxonomy (NCBI): domain Eukaryota; kingdom Metazoa; phylum Arthropoda; class Insecta; order Orthoptera; family Acrididae; genus Schistocerca; species Schistocerca piceifrons. The sequence goes on from NC_060139.1 coordinate 71,615,463, forward strand.
AATGAGAGCACACACACACATTCACTCAGACACAATTCATGCACACACGACCACCGTCTCCGGCAGCTGCATCAACAATCTCTGAGAATGAGATCCAAACAAACCACTCCTCACACTTCCCCACCTCTCGTTGGCAGCTGCTAGGTTAGTGGCAATAAGTGCTGGCAGCACTGACTGCAAGCTGAGGGGAATTGTAGGAAGAGGAGAAGCAGTAAGACTGAGGGAATAGGTAAACAGTGCACATACTCAGCTGTGACCAGCCAGTTACAATGCACGACATCTCAGTTAACAAACCATTTCATCTACTGAGACAAAAATGAGATTTTTCCAGTTTTCCTTCTTCTTTCAAACTTCCCTGATCTCACTGAAACATTTGAAATTCCCTGATTTCCAGAACTTGTGGTAACGCTGTACATAGTTGTGGCGCTCATTTAAAATGTCAAAAAGTATCATATTAAAAACAGAAGCAATCTCTCCTGTGCTGCAATAAATCTAAAATTACTGCGGGACTCTGCAATAAACATGGCAGCAGTTGGTTACAACCCCTGACTTGAGCCTGTACATGCTCACAACAAGGGACTCCAGCATACATTTCACACAGATCCCAAATGGCCTCGTTGCCCGTGGATGATTTGTAAAGTGACATTCTATAGCTGGATGCTGGGGAAGTGGAAGTAACAAGGAGCTGACAAACCTGATGAGCAACTAGAAACTGCCGCCAGATGATAAGTGACGGCTCACCAGCCTCAGAACAGAGACTGTATATGGGCTTGGTCCTGTCAGCGGCCATGGACAGCCTGATCTATCATGGTGGACTGTGTCAATGATTTTCAGGTACGAAGGCTCCACTGTGCATCCATAGTCCAGCTGTGATCGAAAGACAGCCCTACAAAACTGGAACAGAGGTGTCCTCTCCGCTCCCCAAGACCTGTGACTAACACACTTCAAAATGTTTAGTGCCTTCTGGGCTTTGGCCATCAGGTCCTTCAGGTGTGGCAACAGCTTGGAGTCAAAATTGAGACCCAAAAACTACACAGTCTTTAAAAGGGAGAATGGCGTTCCATACACTCAAATCAGGTAAACTGAAAATACAACATGTACAATTGAAATGAACACACACACACACACACACACACACACACACACACACACACACACACACACACACACACACTCTGTCTTCTCTGCAGAAAATGAAGAACCAGTCTTTGCAGCCCACTCCTCCCCCATCTTTGTCAATGTATGAAGTAGCTGATGATGTGCTGTTGCAATACTGGGGGAGAAACAGATAACTCCAAAATAATCCACAAATACGGAGCATTGTACTGGACTCCTTTATGTGGACATGATACTGCTGATGGTTGTGGCAATGAGGGTAACACTTAAAACACTGCCCTGAGAAACACCATTCTCCTGCTCAAAAACATCCAACAGCATGTCACCAACTGAGTATCAAAAAAAGTGCTTTGATGAAAAGGACCAAATAATGATGGGGAGACAGCCACAGAAACCTCATTGGTAGAGCTGCCTTAGAAAAAAGTGTCTCCAAGTAGTATTGCATGCCTTATTGCTATCAAAAAATATACTTGCACAATGCTGTTTATGCAGAAAAGCCTGCTGAACAGCAGACTCTAGCAAGATCAGGTTGTTGACAGTGGATCGAAGTCCGCCTCCATAATGTAGTCATAGCGTTACCGCCTAGCACGCAGTGGGCCCGGGTTCGATTCCTGGCAGAGGGTTGGGTGTTGTATGTCCTCCATCATCATTGACTTGCAAGTCGCCGATGTGGCGTCACCTAAAAAGGACTTGCAATACGGTGGCTGAACTCATCCGAACGTGTCTCCCGGCCAACAATGCCATACGATCATTTCATTTCACTTAGTTGATCGAAATCCCCTGAATCCACAATGAGAGAGGCTAAGGAGTTGCCTCTGTCTAACATCCATACCAGATGATGGTTAACCATTCGCTCCAAGGTCTTTCCTATACAGCTCATTCAGACGATGCTATGGTAACTATTGGGTCATGTTCGCTCCTTGCTCGATTTAAGAAGAGGGACAAAATTACCTCCCTCCACGATTTGGATAAGTTGCCTGTCAGCCATACTGATTTAAAATATTGTAAGAAAATTTCCTTGGACACTGGTTTCAAGCTTTGCAGCAAGCAGTATCACATTTGGTCATGACCGCCGGGTGCAGTATCACAAGCTGCAGCAGCAGTGCCAAATCCGGCTCCCGCATGCAGAATGGGCAGTTATATGACTCCGAATTGTGAGACCTCAAGTCCATCTCACCCCTTTCCATGGGGGGCATGGTAACGAAAGAATGCTGTATCCCAGCTGGCAATGGCAGTAGTCAGTGCAAAATGCTCTGCCATTGTCTGTGCAAAGTCTCCAAGTGTTGTTTGTAGACACCCCTGATTCAACAATGCTGCTATAAGTAACCGACTGCCTTTATCAGATATCCTCCTGATGGCTTCCCATATTGTAGAAGAACAAGTGGAACCGTTGACAGAGTCCAGGAACACTTGCCATGACCTTTTCCTGCTCTCCCTGATGCTGTGTTGAGTCTTTGCCAACACTAATCAAAAGGCACTATGGGACGGGTAGCCTCCTAGGACGTTGAGAAGACTGTGGGATGGAGAGGTCAGTGGCATGGTGAATCACTTGTGTAATGTGTCCACCCACTCCTGGATGCTGTCACAGCACACAAACATAGCCAGCTGGTCAAACAGTATTCAGCTGGTTCTGCTGATCATCCATCCTAGCTGTGTGTTTTCAGTGAGAGTTAAATTCAGTAGGTGAATACAGAGTGGGAAGTGGTCACTGGAATGAGGATCACCAGTGACTTCTGCATCTGAACAGAGTCCATAAGGGCTGGAGAGCAGAAAAAAGAGGTCAACAGCTGAGAGTGTTCCAGTAACAGCACAGAAATGAGTGGAAGTGCCTGTGTTGAGGATGCATAGCTCGCGAGACATCATGAGGCTCTCCAAAACCCAGCCCCGATGGCAAGTACAGGTCAAACCCCACAATATACGATGGGCATTGAAGTCTATCAGTTGAAGAAACAGTCGGGGGAGTTGTTCTGTAAGATTTGTTAGAGCCTCAGAGTCAACTGCATTGTGTGGAGGTAAATATAGTGAGCAGTGACCCCTCTGACACATATGCACCTCAACTGCAAATGATCACTCTAGAAAATGTGCACACATTTACTCAAAAAGCAAAGAATGGTACATGAAAACACAGTGAATATCTCATACCTGATAGGAAAAATGTCTTTGTCAGATGTAGAAATAAGTTGAAACTTCTCTAGATCCCAAAAAGTAACAGTTCGATCTGCACTTCCTGCAGCTAACAAAAATTCATTGGGATGAAACTTGACTGCAGAAATAGATCCATTGTGCTCTGAGAACTGCTTTAGCAACCGTCCAGCTCGCAGGTCCCATAACTGTTAAAACAAATATCAGATATTAACAACAAAACCAAATTAAAAATTATAAAATGTAGCTCAGCATACATTCTTTACTATTCATACTATTCATTCATACTACAGATCAGACCTACATTAAATTTTGTAGTTATCCCCTAAATTGCCTTGCATAAAACTAGGCCCAGTTTTCATGCTGTAGTTTAAAAGCTACACATAAAAATGTAGCAAACTGGCTTTCCTTCATATTGTGAATCTTACTCTGTCCCATTTGTAAAACTGCTGAGATCTAGTCTGATTTTTGATCCAACACAACACTAACAACACAAACTGAAAACATAGTCAAACTTATATATAGACACAAATGTATCTGAGAGTAATGTTGTTGTTGTGGCATTCAGCCCCAATCCAGGTTTGATGCAGCTCTCCACAGTACACTAACCTGTGCAAGCCTAATCATCTCCACATAACTACTGCAATCCCCATATGTAAGCATCATTTCCCAACTTTTAAAAAAGGGTGTAATGTACCCAACAAGTAAAGCAATTATTGGTCCAATTAAAATGAAAAAATGACTAATAAAAAAAAAACACTGTAACATAGAATCTGATTTCAAAATGCTACACATTACTGTGACAAGCTGCAAAGTCATTCACATTCCCTATAAAACATGATGTCCCACACAAACGTTCCCAATGAATCAACAGCGTAAAGGTAAAAGCATTCATCACTCATTACCGAATGTACAATCTGGCTAAAGTGAACTTACGGTATTGGCATCTCTTGCACTTAGTCACCAATTCATTCATGTTTGTCATACCCAACCAGATGGTAGTATACAGTAGCCAATAAGAAGGTCCTGACCTAATGATTTCTTTTGGCAGAATACACGAACTGATTACATTTGTTTTTGACATGGAGAGCCTTATAATAACTTTTACTGATCTGATTATCATGAATGTTAAGGATGTTTACTGGCTTTCATATTTATTTTTGAATGGCGAAAATGCCTACTAGCACTGCTGGTGATGATATAGCAAAACATATTATGAGATCAAATAAATTATTCAGTATGTTAAGGAGATGAAAATTATCATTAATGGCACAACACTTTCCCACTCATTCAGAAGCCTAACACTGGAAAATGTGTGCAGAACAAAAATTATGAAGATTATGGGGGCAATATTTCACACTTTTAGCTATTTAATAGACTTAATACACTGCAACCTAACATCTAATCAATATGTTGCTCACATAGAAGACTAACTTTTTTGCTTCACAAATAGTAAAAATGACATTGCAACCACAAGAAGGATAGTACCCTGGTTCAAACAGAAAGTTGAATAAAAATTATTTTAAAATGTGGATATGTATGTAATAATTATTTTGTTTCAAGAATACCATATTTTACAGACTACAAGACACAAATTTTTCTTTGAAAAATTGCCTCCAAAATTCTGGTGCATCTTATACTCAAAATTAACATAAAAAGGCCCAGTGTTTGATTAAAAATTCCCACCAGTCTTAAAAATGACCATATATTTGATGCCATGGAAAACATATCTCGATCTGGCAACAATGGATTCAACTGGCACCAACAGTGCACCGATGTGACAAAGATGAGTTGCAGGGATTCACAAGCTTGCTAACAGTGTCTCCCTCCCATCGCACCATCATAAACCCAGAACACTGCCTAGTCCATGATGCATCATTGCAGTCTACAGCAGTAGCCGATACAGGAAAACCTCAAGGAGGGGGTGCTAAAGATATCTTGAGCTACTTTTACTTTTACAGTAATAACAAATAATCAAGTCACATGCAACATTTAAGAAAGTTTTATTTAAATTGATTATACACATATACCAGACAATGCCATTTTATGATTTAAAAACATTACAATTGTGGTTCTCTACCTTAAATGATCAATTCTATGTGCCTATTACTCAGGCCAAACTGGTTAATTACTTTGTCAATAGGACAATCAATAGAGCTAAGCCATTAAGTCGATCCTCCAGGAGGATTCCTCCTCCACTGTCGACCTTAGCCATGTCTTTGTATGCCACAATGTTGAAAACCTTCTTTCTACTTTAGCGATAGACACAGGTAGACAAGCAAATATTTTGTACAGCTTGTGCAAAGTGGGATAGTCAGATCTAGTGTGCACGCGCTACACAGGAATATACAACTACTCGCGAAAGAAACTAACGAATAGCATGCGCACTGACTGGCTTCCTGCGCCCCCCCCCCCCCCCCCCCCCCAATATGTATCCCCGCCATTGGTCAACAGTGCCAGTGAAATTGAATTGAAAAAGATTATTTATTGGTAATACTGCAATACTTTTAGTTACTAGCTAGTTTCATAATGGAAAAAATAAAAGGTATTCAAGTGATGCGCACTATAAATTGAAAGTAATAGCAAATGCAGAACAACACTGAAACAGAACAGTTGAGTGGCATTTTGCCCTCCACCAACGGGAAAAATTATTCACGACTGGCAGGCTAGTAAAGATGAACTGAAAAAAATAAGGAAGACTAAATGTGCAAATAGAAGACTGAATGCAAAATGGCCAAAACTAGAAAGTGATGTACTCTAAATTGATTCAAGGACACCGTCAAAATGGCATTGGAATTAGTAAAAAAAATTATTCAAATATATGCTCGTAAGCTAGCGGTACAGTGTAACTTAACAGACTTTATGGGTGGAGTTGGTTGGCGCTACAGGTTTATGATGTGTCATGGACTTCGCGTGAGGACCAAAATCAAAATAGGTCAGAAAATGCCACAAGAGTACAAACAGAAAATATCTTTCCATTGCGTTAATATTCAACATTAGAGTAACATGGAGAGCTGCATCAAACCAGTCTCTGGACTGAAGACAACAACAACAACAATATTCAACACTGAAAGACAAGCAGAATCAAATTAAGCCAAATAGCAAATATGGATGTAACTCCTCCGTCATTCGATGTGCCGAGTAACAGAAATGTTGCCATGAAAGGTGCTAAAATTGTAGCTATAAAAACAAGTGGACATGAAAAAATGCACTATGCTGTTGTCCTGATGGTATTAAACTTCATCCAGTGATCACTTCCAAGTGCAAAACAATGCCAAAACCTTCTGAACCACCACCAGGTGTGCTGTTCACATACATGACAAGGGTTGGATAGATGAGGCTGGTAAGAAATTATGGATTGACATAGTGTGGAAGAGAAGGAAAGGTGCTTTATTGAAGAAGACTTCTCTTATTGTGCTAAATAAGTTTAGTCATCACTTGAAAAATTCTGTGAAAGAGAAACTGAGACAGGGAAATGCAGAGCTTGCTGTTATTCCGGGAGGACTTGCTCTACAACTACAGCCCCTTGATGTCTCAATAAATAAACCATTTAAAGTGTATATGAGAGAGAATGGAACAAATGGAAGATGGATGAAGCCCAGCATGAATTTATGCCGAAGGGAGCTTTAAAATGACCTACAATGAAACAAGTGTGTCAGTGGATAAAACAGTCATAGTCTGCAAGTGAGAGAAGACATTTCTGTTAAATCTTTCAACAAGTGCGCCATAAGTAACTCTTTCTATGGCAGTGAAGACCATCTTATATATGAACAGGACAATGATGACGAGTAAGAGGAAGAAGAAGAAGAAGAAGAAGAAGAAGAAGGTTTAGATGATGATTTTCAGTGATAACTTATTTGGCTCTTATGAATTTCCTAGTCACAATTGTCTCTTTCGCAGTATTGTTTCTTGACTAGCTAGTGCTTCTGCACTCCTTCGAATCACTTACCATCAAATGTCTAGCATACACAAATTCACAGTTTTATCAACAAATCACCTGAATGGTTGGGAGAGTGGACACATTCCCACATTTTAAAATCATTTTTATTCAGTTCTAGCCATTAGAGCTGGTGCAGTTCCCAAATACTTTTTAGGAAACAAAGATGCACATAGTTTCCAACATAATGCAGCCTACAGTACATAAATACCTTCACATGGCCCTCATCCCCTCCAGAAGCAATCCACTGTCCATCTGGACTAAATTTGAGACTATTGACCATCCTATCATGTCCTCTGTATGTGAAAATACACCCTTTTCTTCTTATGTCCCAAAGCTGAAACAGAGATTAAGACACATATAGAAACACACTAGCACCCTGTTTTTTTTTTTTTTTGGGGGGGGGGGGGGAGGGAGTGGGGTGACGGGGTGGGTGACTGGGAGGTGGGAGGGTCCCATATTGACAGAGTTGGATGCTGTCTGAAATTTATATACAGTGGCTTGTGGTACATAAACTTAGGATGCAGAGGAACACAAAAACTATTTTAACTTAAAACTAGAACATTATGTAGTGGATGAACAGAAGTGTAATGAAGTCATAAATGGAACTGACAATGTGTAATAGCAGCATAACTCCAGCAACAGCAAGATTAAACCTTTAAGTGATAAGTAGGCCTACTATATTTCAGAATGGAAGTTGTTTACACTTAACCCCCCCCCCCCCCACGTACACACACACACACACACACACACACACACACACACACACACACACACACACACACACACACAACAGGAGCAACTACAGGTACAGGTGGTCGACAGAATAAAGGGTAACAAAAGTAATTATGGACTATTTCAGTTTTCATCTTCCATTACTGGCTTAATTCTAGTACTTGCTCCTACTCCATCAACCTCAGAGACCAAAATTTTTGTCACTGCTTTTCTCTAGTATTTTTACATAGCATCTGAAGGAAAGTATTACACACTGACATGTGTGTCATCTATGCAATAGTTCTTACAAGCAATGTTTCTGAATGAAGTTACAACCTTGAGCATAAAACAAAACATTGATTTTATGTGGAACGTTAGAATACTTGAAGAAAATCAACAGCGCCTTACTCATAAGGAACAGGGAAATGATCACTATAAATAGAACTTTTATGTGCGTTAAAGATATGATAGCTGCTCTAATCCACAATACTTTCCTGTCTTTCTTTTATGCTTTATATATGGATAACTAAACCTATGCATATACTGTACGTAACACTGCAAAATGTTTTATCTACAGAAACAAAATGCAAAGAAAAGCAAGTAACATTATAGTCATTGCAACAAACAAAAAGAAAAACACTCAGATTAAACTAAGAACAAAGCAGGAAGAACTTGATAAATATGTTCTGAATACGTGACAGAAGTGAAAACAAAGTAGAAAAGGTACAAGGAAGTGGTCATGTGACACCACAACAATAAAGAAAAAGAAAACAGAATGCTAAAATAAAACTGAAACAACATCAAAGAGACAACCTATCAAACACAAAATCTGAAAACATTAATTGTTCTCAGCTACACACCATGTGTGAAAATGTAAATCAACCTAGACAGATATTATCGATTTCTTAAATGAAGCTTTAAATGCATTAGATAAAAAAGAACACACAGCAGCAACATTCCTAGATCTTTCAAAACCATTTGACATCATTAATGATGGTCTATTGCTTAGAAAGCTAGAAAGTGTTGGTGTCAGAGGCTTATGAGTGGGTAAAGTCATATCTACAAAACAGACACCAAATAGTTGAAGTCTTGTACAAAGAAGGAACAAATTTTTATCAATCAGAAAAACAGTGTGTTAAATACAGTGTGCCGTAGGGTTCTGTACTGGGACCAATCTTGTTCTTGCTGTTTGTAAATGACTTGGAACCATCCAGCTCTAACTAAGTACATTAAATATGCCAATCAAAGGAAAGACCCCTGAAGAGCTCCAAAATGAAATAAAAAAGAGCACTTCAAATGTATCAGAATGGTTCACAATGAACAATTTAATAATAAATACACATAAAACGAACACTATGTGTCTACACACAGTGCAGAATAAACAGCCTTTAACTGCAACCATAGAACAGTTAGGCAAAAGACATGAAATTGTAAATAGCACCAAATTTCTGGGAGTTTGGATCCAAGATGACCTAACATGGCAGATACACACACAACACCTATGTAGTAAATTAAATACCATTTGTTATAGTATAAAAATTCTTGCTGGATGCACATCAATACAAGCCATAAAAAAATGTGTACTATGCCCAAGCAGAATCGCTACTAAGATGTGGTTTAATTTGCTGGGGAAATTCACCACCCAGCAAAAGCTGTTTTACTGCACAAAAAAGAATTATAAGAGCCATTGAAGGCACAGCATCTTGATCTTCATGCAAACCCTCATTTAAAAAGCTTCATATTCTTCCATTACCATGCCTATATATCCTAGAAACAATACTGTTGATAAGGAAAACCGTAGATGAAAATAGCAAGATTGCCCCAAAAAAAAAAAAAAATATCCATTTATATAACACAAGGAATAATAAAGATTTACATATGCAGTTTTCACATACAACACTAAACCTAAAAGGACCCTTGCAAGCAGGAAAGAAACTGTACAACAAACTGCCTAAAAAAATTAAGGCAATAACTGGCATGCATAAATTCAAAACTGCAGTGAGAGACTACTTGCTTCAGAATTGCTACTATAGTGTTGATGAACTTTTATCTACAATGTAAATATGTGAAAAATTTAAACTGTTTACACAATTAAGGCTGAAATAAGAAATGTGTACATGTAGATTTATCTGTGTATTATACGTCGTCTATTACATATATGTGTGTATCTGATAATCAAGGCCAAAAGTAAGAAATGTGTATGTATAAAATTTAGTTGTGTATTTGTGAAATGTTATTCCCATACGTTAGACATATATTGTTATATACAGTAAACGATACAACAGTTTTCTGTTAAACTTTGTTCCAATTATTTGACTTGTCCTATATCATTATGTACCCCTGTACAATGTATGATTCACAAGATCAATAAATATACAATACAATACATTAACAGATGGAGACTAAATAAAACATGTTGTCATGGAATCCATGAATAAGAGTGAAGCTGAAGGAAATAACATTTATTGTAGATAGCAAGAATTAACACACTGATTAACATTTTGTCTGCGTATACCATGAGCAGAATAAAGCAGAAGCCACGAGCAACCTGCTTTCACTGGTTGCAGCTGATGTGTACACAGAACATTTTGAGGAATAAAGCCAAGAAATAGTCCAATAAAAACCAATCTGTTTCTTTTGTTTAGTTGCTGACACATTAATTATTTGTCACATGAAATAATCAAGCTGGAAGAATTCCTTGCACATCCCAGCTCCTCTCGTGATCAACTTCACTATGGAAGTTGAAATGGATAGGAGGCTTACCTTCCTGGATGTCTCAGGAGGATCTATGAATGTGCTGCTCATTGCATAGCCCAAGATGTTAACCTTGGATGGACCATTGGAAACACTGCAAGACTCAAACTACAGATGGCATAAATATGGGCCCACCACACAATGCAAGTGAGAAGTGGAATGCACACTCATGCTCATAAATTAAGGATAATGCTGATACATGGTGAAACAACGCTCTGGTGGCTGGTTTGCGGATTTAAATCATTCTGGGGTATGACCAAGCGGTGCATTTGACCTGCGGTCGTCGCACGGTGGCACTGGCAGCAGTCCACATATGCAGAGGTGTGTTTGTGCATGTCAGAGTACAGCACAGCGAGTAAGTGTGCAGACGTTTTCAGACATGCTAATGGTGACTGTGTGTTGAAAATGGCTCAAAGAACACATACTGATGGCATTATGAGGGGTAGAATACAAGGGCGGCTGACGGCTGGTGAAACACAGCAGGTCGTAGCATGGGCCCTCCATGTGCCACAAAGTGTGATCTCAAGATTATGGCAACGATTCCAGCAGACAGGAAACGTGTCCAGGCGCTACAGTACGAGATGCCCACAATGAACAACACCACAAGAAGACCGATATCTCCCCATCAGTGCCCACAAATGGCCACGGAGTACTACAGGTAGCCTTGCTCGGGGACCTTACATGGTTTATTCGCCTGGAGACCTGCAAGGTGCATTCCACTGACCCCTGGTCACAGGAGAGCCCGTAAAGCCTGGTGTCACGAACACAGAACACTGTAATTGGAACAGTGGTCCCAAGTTATGGTCACGGACAAGTCCAGGTATAGTCTGAACAGTGATTCTCACCGGGTTTTCATCTGGTGTGAACCAGGAACCAGATACCAACCCCTTAATGTCCTTGAAAGGGACCTGTTTGGAGGTCGTGGTTTGATGGTGTAGGGTGGGATTATGATTGGTGCACATACACCCCTGAATGTCTTTGACAGAGGAACTGTAACAGGTCAGGTGTATCGGGACGTCTTTTGCACCAGTGTGTCCACCTCTACAGGGGTGCAGTGGGTCCCACCTTCCTCCTGATGGATGATAACCCATGGCCCCACCGAGCTGCCATTGTGGAGGAGTACCATGAAACAGAAGATATCAGGTGAATGGAGTGGCCTGCCTGTTCTCCAGATCTAAACACCATCGAGCACGTCTGGGATGCTCTTGGTCGATGTATCGCTGCATGTCATCACACCCCTAGGACACTTCAGCAGCTCCGACAGGCACTGGTACAAGAATGAGAGGCTATACCCCAGCAGCTGCTCAACCACCTGATCCAGAGTATGCCAACCTGTTGCGCAGCCTGTGTACATGTGCATGGTGATCATATCCCATATTGATGTTGGCGTACATGCACAGGAAACAGTGGAGTTTTGTAGCACAAGTGTTTCGGGACAGTTTTCTCAACTTATCACCAATACCGTGAACTTAAAGATCTGTGTCTTGTGTGTTCCCTTTGTGCCTATGCTATTAGTGCCAGTTTTGTGTAGTGCCATTTTGTGTGGCACCACATTCTACAATTATCCTTAATTTATGAGCATGAGTGTAGATAAAAGCCTTGTGCTCAACCACTAGCAGTTAGTTCATCAGTGTACCAGATAACAGCAACATGATCACTTGCCAAACCATTGTGCTTATTGGACACCAAAACCCAGTGGTACAATCATTTCCTCATCAGTTTAACTTCTCCAAAGGAAGTATCTTGAAATGGACACATATGACAGAACAAACTCTCACACATTGAGATTATAACTGAAAAGTTTTCAGTCTCAGGAAATGTGTGACCAGGAGAGAAAAGTAAAGTAAGCCATTACAGTACATAATAAATATGCACCAAATATGTGACAAAAAAAATTGCTGAGTGTTGCCATTTGTTGAAAGACATTCTTCTTATTAGCACAACACTTCTCAGTTCATCTTTGCCATGGTAAATCTAGAGCTTCATTTAGAAATTGCCAAAATCAATTATACTAAAGTTACTACCTACCATTTTTATGCTACATTTTTCTTCTATATTGGCATATACATAGTTTTATATTTCCATACATCCATCACTTTAAAAAATATATCAAAACTTGTCACTACTGTAGACATGATACAGCTCTCTCTTCTGATTCAATCAGTTCTCCAAATTCTAATAATTTTGCTATCCCCGTTTTTAGCCTCGCCATAGTGATAGGCTACTTTGCTAGTCCTACTATGGTAAGGCCAAAAGTGAGTGTATTCCATGAATTTTATGAAAACATACCTTCTTAGAGATTGGATAATAAACAAAAAATTCAATGTAGACTATTGTCTAACATCCGTCATGTTTGCAGTTGATATGGTGTACTAATTTAGACCAGTGGCCGACTTTGGTTGGCAACCATAGGCACGCACAATGTAAAATAAAAGGTAAGCTGCACATGCAATTTACATGACAGCAAAATCTGATGTAGCATATTGCAGAACCTAAAAATAACCTGTATATATGTAGGAAAATATTTAAAAAAGCCACTGATGATGCCACAACTGTGGTTAAACATGTTCGTGTTACAAAACAAACAGTAACTTGTGTACTTGCAAAACTTTGACAATCTCACTATGAAATTTTCTCTGATTGTGACAGAGGAATTTCAATGACAAGTACGGAAATGACCATATAACATAGATACTTCAAACCTGTAAGTGATGCTTTTCCAAAGCATGTCAAAAACAACATTTTCGCTATTACAGTAATCACCACTCATATTAGCTCCAGCATCAATGACTGGCAGTAACATATATTTGAAAACTTCACAAGAATGCACATCACTCATCAAGGAGGAAAATGACTATGGTAATCAAATGAAACAAACACTGCATGTATATACCAGTTGCCTGCCAGGTAAACATAACAGCACATGCAGCATACAGCACATTTGTAACACCAGCTCTGCATACCTTCCTACACACATTAAATACAAAATGTACTGCTTGTAAAATTTACCACATGAAAAGTGTAGACTTATGTGATACAAAAGACATGACTGCAATGTACTTACTTTGATTGATGTATCAAATGAACCTGATGCTAGGAAATCTCCATAAGGATGGAAGTCTATGCACCGAATATTACTCTTATGTCCTGTGAGGCTACGAACAATTTTAGCAGCTTCCAAATCCCAGATTTTGAGAGTACCCGACTGAGATCCTGCACATACCAGTTCATCAGTGTGTCCAAACTGTACACATTCCACTGGAGTTGTATGACCGCTTAAGCTCTGCAAGTTCAATGAAAAAATACTGTGTAAACCATAATATCTTCACTGTCACCGGGAGAACACATGATTATAGCAAAGGATGTGACACAGCGTTTCAAACCCAAAATCTCATTAATGAATGGTTAAAATGTGACGTAATATTTCACTCACCATAAAACAATTGTGTTTGCCAACGGCCCAAAGGTTTACTTTCTTGTCATCTCCACCTGTTACTAGTACCCTCCCGGATTTGTGACCAAGTGCAAGTGTATTCACATTAGCACTATGCGCTGTAAACTCTTCTACACGAGGGGGAGGAAGCCAATACATGAAACGAATATTAGTCAGGTTTACATGTAAATAACAATAAACACTGGGCGACGCTAAATTTCCTTTACAAAGTAATCTGTATACTAACGTAGTTTCCAGCAGCGCTTCGTCGCCGAGGCCATAGTATGGTCTTGGTTATTGGTCACTCGCATGTATAAGCTTAAATTTAACTAAAGGCGGGTGCATATAGCCCAACATGTTAATCATTTTCAAACACGCTGTAAAGAGTATAAAAGAAAAGAATACACACACTACTACACATGCACTTTCTATACTGCAACATTTATTTCGTTGTACGCTTTACGCTGTTAACCAAGCAATACAGACACAAACTCTTCTTTCTACTAACAACATCTTGTTTTTCACCTTGACATATAATACCATCTGATGGGTTCGGTTGTATTATCAAACCCACCACGCGTACCAACTACATGATTCTTCAGCAAAAGTAGTGTCTACGAGATTTTGAACATGTCCAGGTTGGTACCACGTAAAATTATCCGCATACAGCATCAGAGGAAAGATCTAACCAAATACGTACAGAGCCAGAGATTGTATTACATGTAGTCATTTGCAAAGTTACCCTAGTGCAGCATTCAATTAAGTTCAAGACTCTTGCAGTAACAGAGACTGATTCTTCCGCAGTAAATTTATTGAGCCGAAAAGTTATTCATTTTGGCCAGTCCCTGCAAATATTTCAGGTATAGGAAACACAATGGGATATTTCAATCCCTTGAGCTTCGTGCTAGAATCTTCTCATTCAATTTTTGATTTTATAAAATATCTTTGAACTAACCAAATTTCGGAAACACTGCATGGATTCCAAATGCTTCAGAAATAAATACTTAGAGGCAAGAGCTAGAAAATAAGTTAGATCATAAACAGTTTTAGATGCTTTTCTCGAGTTTAAGTAGTTAACTTGCAATGACAAATCTGCTACAAATTCTGATACTCGATTTCACAATATAGCAATACAGAGTGCTAGTGGAACTTAATTACTACAGAACAGAACGTCTGTAATGGTAGGTTAAAGACCAATTAATGATGGCCGTCATGTCCCATCCTGTCAAAACATTTTGCATTTCATTTCAAATGGTGGCATACACACTGGCCGTCCTGTCCCGTCGCTTCACGTCACGGCTCCGTCAAGCCATAGTCGCGACACTCCGTCTCGTTTTTGTTAGTGACAGCAGCAGCAAGCGACACTTCTGGAGACGATATCGGATGTCAGAATACTAATATAAACACAAATCTTTTATTCCACCTTTGAGCATTTTTACATGCAACTGGTGTCGTTAGTATTAACACTCTAATAATAACAATATACACCCGGACAAATGTGACTAAAGCCTGGTTCACACAGGTATCAAAAGTATCGCCACTGCTAATGGCGAACTGCAGTTGCTTTGTAGTTGCATGTGTGAACGCCTAGTTTCCGGTGGCGCCATTTAAGAAGCGCAACTTTTGTCACGCCGCAAAAAGTGGAACTTGGTTCTACTTTGTTGCGCCATTTTGCCTTCTCCACAATCGAATAACGTCATTCGATTGCTACCTCGCGGCTGGATTCAAACCTTTCTAGTGCGTATTCGTTCGCAGATAGAGCTTTTGTTTGTGCGTTTGCTATTAATATGTCGAAAACGTGGTCAACAGCGACAATTATGAGATTCTTGGAGGTGTATCACGAACGAGAATACCTTTGGAACCGCAAAAGCGAATCATACAAAGACAGAAATTTGAGAGATGCTGCATTAATTGAAATAGTAAACAGTATGCGTGAATATGTACCTGGAATTGATGTAGCTACAACAAAATAAAAAATTCGAAGCATTCGAAATGCTTACATGAATGAATATAAAAAAAAGTACTGAAATCACTTAAGAGTGGTGCATCTACAGATGGTATTTATAAACCCAGCCTTGCTTGGTTTGAAGCTGCAGACCGGTTCTTAAAACATGTAGTCGAGACAAGAGAGACGAGAAACACTTTGGTAAGCAATATTTTACATTTATTATGTTTGCAAAACATCTTGTTTAGCAATATGTACAGCCGTTTAATCAGCTGAGACAGGTGACGCCATTTTGCAAACTGCGCAATTACGAAGAATTTGTGGCGTCCTGTGTGAACGGTGGCTCACAGCGCCACTCCAGAATGACTTGACTTGTGGCGATACTTTCGTTGCGTGTGTGAACCCAGCTTAACGACAATATAATAATCCAAGATGGATACAGTAAATATTTATACAAATGTCAATAACAAGAAAAAGTTTCCTAACAGACCAATTACAAGATAAATGAACTACATAGTTGAGTGAATGACAAATAAATATTCAGACAGATAATTAACAACAAGTACATGATACAGTAAGAAAATAGGTGCACAGTGTGACAGATGTATATTTTGCAGTTAATTTATTGTCCATCTTCATAAGAAAAGTGGGTCATTTGTTACATACTCAAGGAACTCTGGAGCAGAGAAAATTACTTTACTTTTCATCCACCTCAAAAGACTAGTTTTAAATTTATTCACTGGCACTGTGTAGGCATTTTCAGGTAATTTCTTGAAGTAGACAGGACCAAGATATTTGTAGCTGTTATGTGTCTTTGCAAGCCTAGCAGATGGCGTATTAATAGCATGTCCGCTTCTTATGTTATGGTCATGAGTTGTCCTCCATAAGTCAAATTTTCTCAGATTCTCTTCAACGAAGACAAGGCAGTTGTAAATATACAGGCCAAATTGTCATTCACTCAGCTATGTAGTTCAATTATCTTGTAATTGACTTGTTAGAGAACTTCTTGTTGTTATTCACATTTGCATAAATATTTATTGTATCCATCTTGGACTATTATATTGTAGTTAATCACATTTGTCCAAATAATCTCGACATGATTGATATGGACTGTCCCGACATGCACCTTATGACTTTCTTTTACCATGGAAACACTAATTTTGAGCCTATGGAATTGCCCCATAGTAGTATTCCATAACTCAAGCAGTAATGGAAGAATGCAAAGTATGTGTATAACAGAAGTTCTTTGCTGACACTGGTTCTCAGCTTGTACAGCAGATAGCTGAAATGTGCCAATTTGCCACATAAATCCCCTATGTGGATATCCCAGTTGACCTTTTGATCTATATGAAATCCTAATAATTTTACCGTTTTGTTATCATGACTGGAAGCATTCAGATTGAATACAATAGCTTCAGTTTAACTATCATTCTTTTGCAGTACACTTGGCTCAAACCAAGTAATGCATCACTCCATTCCCACTGCCATGCTGTGTTGCGCATTTTCAAGGTTTGTATCACACGGGATGAGTGTTGTGACATCAGCATATAGCACTGCATCACATGGTACTTTCGCTCTCTTTGTTATTGCTCACGTAACAACTAATATATTGATAAATGGATGAGATAAAAGATGTTGCTACGAAAAGAGACCTGGAATACTTTTTAGGGATGCTGTGCTGTGACTTTCTTTGCATAATTAATTTTCGACAAAACAAAATATATTATGTTCTTATTATTCAGGATCGGCCTTTCTATAAAAGGAACATTGTTTTGTTACTGTATCTTTCTTACTTTACAGTTATTGAAAAGGCTACTGAAAATTATTTCGTTATCAATACTGATGTTACAGTACACAATGTTTATTCAACATCAAAATTTTGCAGTGAATTTTTATTAACAATAAAACACCAATAAGTACCACAACTGACACGAGAACATGAGACTACTATCAGAGAGAAAAGTTTTTACTATAATGTTTGCCAGACCAGAACTACGCACAGAAAGATTTCTTTTATGTCATGAAGGTAAATTATCTTTTTGCACTATTAATAATATAACATCATCTGCAGCTGCATCCACCTGTAAAACACATCATAAAATCTGCTGCTCTGCCCTGCAATCCCGAAAGCTGAAAGAAATAATTTTAGTGCACTATTACCTGTCCACTTCTTTGCAGTATGATTGGTTTCATTTAATGCAGTTTGAATGCGCTGCGGCAGTGTCTTGGTCGTTCGTAGCGAAGCTCGGCACCACGAATAATATTTAAATAACTGAAAATGTCTTAAAAGGATGGTATAAAATACCAGGCAAGCTTATTACAAATTATAATGGGAGTTTACAGTAAGTAACTCTATTCAAAACATTTATACAGATTAAATTCTTACACACCTTTACAAATCAATGCCTAATGGCGTCCTTCTCTCAATCTTGACAAAAGAATGCTACAAAAGCATAGAATATAGCGTCACAGGCTCTTCCTACTCACGTAACTCCAAAAGACTACAGAGAAATTAATGCTCGGTCACTACTATTTATACTCGGTTTGATATACACTCCTGGAAATGGAAAAAAGGACACATTGACACCGGTGTGTCAGACCCACCATACTTGCTCCGGACACTGCGAGAGGGCTGTACGAGCAATGATCACACGCACGGCACAGCGGACACACCAGGAACCGCGGTGTTGGCCGTCGAATGGCGCTAGCTGCGCAGCATTTGTGCACCGCCGCCGTCAGTGTCAGCCAGTTTGCCGTGGCATACGGAGCTCCATCGCAGTCTTTAACACTGGTAGCATGCCGCGACAGCGTGGACGTGAACCGTATGTGCAGTTGACGGACTTTGAGCGAGGGCGTATAGTGGGCATGCGGGAGGCCGGGTGGACGTACCGCCGAATTGCTCAACACGTGGGGCGTGAGGTCTCCACAGTACATCGATGTTGTCGCCAGTGGTCGGCGGAAGGTGCACGTGCCCGTCGACCTGGGACCGGACCGCAGCGATGCACGGATGCACGCCAAGACCGTAGGATCCTACGCAGTGCCGTAGGGGACCGCACCGCCACTTCCCAGCAAATTAGGGACACTGTTGCTCCTGGGGTATCGGCGAGGACCATTCGCAACCGTCTCCATGAAGCTGGGCTACGGTCCCGCACACCGTTAGGCCGTCTTCCGCTCACGCCCCAACATCGTGCAGCCCGCCTCCAGTGGTGTCGCGACAGGCGTGAATGGAGGGACGAATGGAGACGTGTCGTCTTCAGCAATGAGAGTCGCTTCTGCCTTGGTGCCAATGATAGTCGTATGCGTGTTTGGCGCCGTGCAGGTGAGCGCCACAATCAGGACTGCATACGACCGAGGCACACAGGGCCAACACCCGACATCATGGTGTGGGGAGCGATCTCCTACACTGGCCGTACACCACTGGTGATCGTCGAGGGGACACTGAATAGTGCACGGTACATCCAAACCGTCATCGAACCCATCGTTCTACCATTCCTAGACCGGCAAAGGAACTTGCTGTTCCAACAGGACAATGCACGTCCGCATGTATCCCGTGCCACCCAACGTGCTCTAGAAGGTGTAAGTCAACTACCCTGGCCAACAAGATCTCCGGATCTGTCCCCCATTGAGCATGTTTGGGACTGGATGAAGCGTCGTCTCACGCGGTCTGCACGTCCAGCACGAACGCTGGTCCAACTGAGGCGCCAGGTGGAAATGGCATGGCAAGCCGTTCCATAGGACTACATCCAGCATCTCTACGATCGTCTCCATGGGAGAATAGCAGCCTGCATTGCTGCGAAAGGTGGATATACACTGTACCAGTGCCGACATTGTGCATGCTCTGTTGCCTGTGTCTATGTGCCTGTGGTTCTGTCAGTGTGATCATGTGATGTATCTGACCCCAGGAATGTGTCAATAAAGTTTCCCCTTCCTCGGACAATGAATTCACGGTGTTCTTATTTCAATTTCCAGGAGTGTATTTACATCTTTGTTTGATATTTAATAAGTATCTTCTGTGGCAGTTTCCGTACTCGCCGATACAGATATTATCTTCAAAAAAATCGATACATAACTCTATACAAGTAAAAACATGACCCATAATGATTTCTCTTTATTAGATAAAGTTCACACAATCATTGTCCTTGGAGAAATAAAATTATAATCATCCAGTTCAATTATTTTTTCCCTTTTTTTACCACATATAATATGTGTTTTGTGAGGAATCGTTACAGTATATCTCCAGGTAAATCATGTATATAAATAATGAAAAGGAATGGTCCAAGAACAAGTCCTTGAGGTACACCCTTTGCAAGTGAGAGTCATTCTGACATTTGATTATTTACCTTAACTAACTGTTTTCTATTGTCCAGGTAAGACTGCATTAGGCACAGAGCGCTCTCTCTTGCTCTGTATTCTCAGAGCTTTTTTGTGAGAATATGTAGGAGACCATATACTAACTTTATATTGATTTGTAAAATAGTTTTTACAGTAGGTCGCGTATAAAGTGCCATAAAACTGACAATAACTAAAAAATTACACCACATTTATGATTATTTAGTTTCCTAAGGATCCTGTGAGATACGAAATGGTGCATTACACAACAATTAATTTATGATTCGCTTGTAACGTACAAATGTTTACTGTATAATGTAGTTTTCTTTCCATAACCTAAAATTGCTAGTGAACAAAGAAGACCTGACTTTTTACAGAAAGACGTCATATATCAATTCAACAAAGTAGAGTTTTTTCCGCTACCTTTGGTCGAATCAGTGAATGTGGAATGCAGGAAACCATATGGAATGTAATACTTATACTATTCAACTTATCAAATAAGCCACCTCATCTGTAGCTTAAGAGAAAACCACACATGTGTGATAATAAATTGTCAAAAGCAATAAAACTGTTTCCCAACACAGGAGATACCAATTCCACAAATGTTGTTAAATCTGAGCCACAAACAGTAAGTATCTTTAGAACATTCGCTTTTGAAGCAAAAGTTATAAATAATTACATAAAAAATGTTAGTGTATCATAAAGTCGAATGAAGTTTAAGAAAGGGCGAATCCTCGGACTCCATAAAAAAGCTTTTAAGCGTCAAGCAAACAGCTTATGATGATAACAGACAACAGAAATATTTTCTCCTCATGCATGAAATGTATTTATATTCTCTTGCTTTCAGCGGAATAAGCTGCAAATACAAACATATTCGAAAGTAATTCTTCACGAATGAGTTGCAACTTAAGTCACTGAATCAGTGTGATTCAGCTGTTTTACAGGCATTTCACGATAATTTACATCTCTTGGTAAATTACTGACACATGGAACTTAGAAATGTAACCACTATTCCTTTAATTAAACAGAAAATAATTAAAAACGAAGATAATCCTTATGACACATGTGAATAACTGCTTTCTCAACGCTTGAAGCTCTAGTGCCGCTCCAACTGTCAAACGGTAACAACTTTCACACCAGAGAGTGTCACGACTGTGTTTATTAAGGTTTCTCGGCAAGAAAGTTTTGACGCCTGACGTCATCCATTTGTTGTTGATCAAGTGATACCCAAGCTCTTATCCTCCCGATATGGCCATGTGCAGATATCCATATTTAGTTTAGTTGTGGTTTTAGTGATTAATATCAGTTGTTTTTGTTTGTTATTTGTTACAAAACTGTTTGGTTTTGTTACTTTTTTGTTAAAATTTATAATAAATGACTAAAGATTAATTGAAGCAGTGATGCAGCAGTCTGAGATGTATAACATGAGTGTACTAAATTACGTGCCCTCTACTACATTTATGAAGTTGATTTTCATATTACCGGTATGGTATTTAATATTTTACAATGAAATGAATGCAATATGGATGCAACTTGATGTGAGAAAAGTATTGTGGATAGAATCAGATTGATTAGTAGGTGGATTTCGTTTGTATATTGTCAGGTATGGCCTGAAACCTTCAGACTCTGCAAGTTGTTTGTTTGAATATGTATTTGTAGCAGCCTTGTTTATTGTTAAGTAGCTCTCTGGATTGTGTGCAAAACAGTTCTGCAGGCATCAATGGTCAATATTTTTGCAGTTTCACTACCTAACCTTAGTATAAATAATGCGCTTGAAATATTAAAAGGCAAGCACAAGACATAAAGAAAATCTATAAATCTTGAAGAGGAAGGTATTGAGGGAGATTTGACTATTGGACAAAAATTTGCACTGGACTAATGACGAAACTTAACCTGAAACAAAGCAAGCTTTCACAGGATCCGATGGCAGCTCGTAACACTGCGCTTCTTTTAGTAATTCTTGGTGCAATTTACGGTAACAAATGAAAAAAACTAATGCTTAGATTTTCTAAAACATAAAATGGAGATTCCTCTTCCTTGAGCTCCTTGTATAATGTGTGAAATACCCTTCCTGTACCACATAAAAATATTTTTCTGACCCACACACTTTTTTGTGTTATTTTGCACTACTGTCTGCCTTCTCTACTATTCAAGCTATTCATGCAAACTGCAAATCATTTGAGTTCAATAATTGTCATTTTCGTACAAATGTGGACTCAAATATCCACATGCATAAACGACCTCGCTGTGTTTGTGCACTTCGTGCATAAAAACAGTTGAAAATCGTTTTGCGAATATCGCAATTCCAGCGAAAAAAACAGTTGAGGACAGCCATGCGAGTTGACATCACTTGACTTGAATTGACTTGAAGTGTCTTGACGTGACCATGCCGTGACATGATGGTACCATGATGGACAGTGTGAATTGGTCTTAGACAATGAAGAGACACGCCATTATATTTGCCGCAACTTCGACTGGCAAACAGTCTCATAAACTGACGTACAGCCGCAAGAGTGGTGTGCTGACCACATGCCCCTCCATGTTCACATCCAGTGACGCCTGTGGGCTGAAGCTGACACTGCGGCCGGTCTGTACTGTCGGTACCGTTGGGCCTTCCAAGGCCTGTTTGAATGGAGTTTTGTTCGACCTGCAGAGGTGGATATGAACAAGCAAATCCGAGTCCTAAGAATATTATATGTGTGTAATGTTTTTCGTTTTATTCTTGGTCTTTGGCTAGTGCGATTTGGACTGTCTATGCTAAAGCATATATCTGGAGCCTTATGATCATTCATGTTTAATAAAGTGGTTACACTTCATGTAATATGTACATCCATCTTAATTCATCTACCCACCATCACTGAAAAATCCATACTGCTACCTGCAAAAATCATATGATATCTGTGGATCAGGAAAAGTACGGTGTTATTTTCCCACCAAACACAGAATAGTGATGTCCAACAAAGGTTACTGGGACCTTCCGCTTATATTGTGTTCCTGGTGGATTATGACATGCAGTATATGGAACAGTATAAGTATGATGCTATGAATAAGAGTACTTACAGTTCTCCTCCCACTCGCATACAAGAACACGTGGATGAAGCTCATCGCAGTTCTGTTTTACCTCTTCTGATCTTCCTTTGGGACTTCTTTATGAGCAAAAGAGAAGAAAACAAACAGATGTTCCTGGGCCTGAATCAGATTTTCCTGCACAAGTGCATCATTGTGACCATGCCTGCCATGATCCAATCACGCTTTTTTTTGCTTGCTCAATGTACAGAGTGAAGAATATCAAGGATAGGCTGCAACCCTGTCTCTCTCCCTTCTCTAGCACTACTTCCCATTTATGCCTTTCACCTCTTATATCAGTCATCTGGTGTCTGTATAAGTTGTAAAAACCGTTCGGTCTCTGTATTTTACCCCTGTAACTTTCAGAATTTCAAAGAGTTTTTTTCCAGTCAACATTGTCAAAAGCCTTCTCCTAGTCTACAAATGTTATAAATATAGGTTTGCGAGGCACCATAGGGTTAGCATTGCCTTGTGTTGTAAAGCACCTTACTTGATTATGAAAATGATTATATATATACTTTAATGCACTATGCACCTTCATGATAATCTTTTCCGTATATCATGATAATCTTTTCCATATACGTAGAGCACTCACGGAAGGTATAAATTCAGTTCTGTAATTACCTATTTGCTATCATTGGAATTGTACAAGATGTTACCCTGAATAATATGAAATGAATCACCACTGTTCTGCTCTTGAGTCTGAGTGGTACAATGTAATTTTATGTTGTAATAAATCCCATACTGTGCATTTGTGGCTTTCTTTCGAGTAGAAAATAGAAACCTCCTTGGAGTTGAAGTTACTTAATTAGCTATTTTTGAAATATCTCAACTCTTAGACTGGCCACTGAAATATTTAAGAAAAGTTTCTCTGTGGTATGTAGTATTAAAGTAGCTCCTACTTGTGCTGTTGTCTGGCTCAAGCTCTTTAGTAATAAAGTTTTACGTTTGGATCAATTATTAGTGACTTACTTCGAACTGCACTTCGTTCATTTTGGAAACTTTGGTCTGGTATCAACGGTTATCTCTGTTGGAACATAGAGATTCACAAACTACACATTCTATTCACAAAATAAGTAGTCGTTATCTTTAGCGTGTCCCTTCGTTTCTACAGAAGCCAAACTGATCTTCCCTGAGGTCAGCTTCTATCTAGTTTTCTATTCTTCCATAAATAATTCGTGTCAGTATTTCGCAACCAAGATTTATTAAACTGATATTCAGACCTGTCACCACTTGCTTCCTTTGGAACTGGATTTATTACATTCTTCTTTAAGTCTGACGGTTTTTGAGCTGTCTCTTACATCTTGCATATCAAGTGGAAAAGTTTGGTCATTGCTGGCACTTCCAAGGATGTCAGTAGTTCTGAGAGATCGTCGTCTACTCTGGATATTGTTTCGACTTACGTCTTTCAGTGCTCTGTCCAATTCTTCTTGCTGTATCATCTCTCCTAATCTTGCATCTCATCTCCATCTGCTGCCTCTCCCTTTCTGTAACACTGGCTTCAGGTTCATTTCCCTTGCATACCGCCTCCATATACTGCTTCCACCTTACAGCTTTCTCTTTTTTGCGTAGTGCTAGTTCTCTACCCAAGTTCTTGATATTCATGCACCTGCTTCTCTTTTCTCCAGAGGTCTCTGTAATTTTCCTGCAGTAGTAACTATTTTTCCTGCAGTTATACATACTTCTGTAGCCATGTATTTGTCCTCTAACCATACCATTCCTGCTTAGCCATTTTGCAGTTTCTGTTAATCTCATTTATTAGACGCCTGTATTTCCTATTAACTGATTTTCTTGCTGGTTTTATGTTTTCTTCAGCAGTTAAGTTCAGTATCACCTGTGATATAAAGTGACTTCTAGTAGGCGCTGTTCCTTTACCTATTTGATGTTCTGCTGTCTTCATTATTTCGTCTCTTAACGCTACCCGTTTATCTTCTACTATATTCCTTTCCCAGGTTTCAATCAATCGTTGTTGAATGCTCCCTCAGAAACTCTTAGCAAATTCTGGTTCTTTCAACTTATCCATGTCCTATTCCCTTAATTCCCTACGTTGAATTAAAACAAAATAAGCTACAAAAAGGTAGGAAAAGAGATTTATAGACATGATCAGATGCGTCATAGAAGCATGTCAGAAGTAACGATGAAGACTACAGCGTGCAGTATTTTAAAAAATAAGAAAATAGCATTTATTCACATAAGCATTGCAAAGAAACTGCAGATGAAATATTAAAAGAAATATAATTTTACATTATGGAAGTCCAAATATGAAAACATGGTCGTCAATGAACTGTAGCATGTAGACATAGTGGTGTACTTAAGGGTGGGTATGGGACGGGGAGCTCTCCTGAAATGTGGAATTATAGACATGCTTTTGTTATGCACCTGCACAAATTATCATAATACTGTTGGTAGAAAACGAGGATTAACAATACTTCTGTTTCATTATATGAAGAAGCAGGTTGTATGTGTGGTGTCACCGCCAGACACCACACTTGCTTGGTGGTAGCCATTAAATCGGCCGCGGTCCATTAGTATACGTCAGACTCGCGTGTCGCCACTATCAGTGATTGCAGACCGAGCGCCGCCATACGGCAGGTCTAGAAAGACTTCCTAGCATTCGCCCCAGTTGCACAACCGACTTTGCTAACGATGGTTCACTGACAAAATACGTTCTCATTAGCCGAGACGATAGTTAGCATAGTCTTCAGCTACGTCATTTGCTACGACCTAGCAAGGCGTCATTATCAGTTGCTATTGATATTGTGAAGAATGTACAGACAAGAGCTACGTTCAACATTGGTGGATTAAAGTTAAGTATTCCACCAAGTACCAACTTTTTTCTGAAGTCTGAATTCCTTGTCCTGTTCCAGACCTCACGCCAGCCTGCGTGAGCTTAAACGCGTGCCTTTCGGCTTCCTCCAAACTCCGTGGGTTGGCTCCTGCCAATCCACAACAGTATGCAGCTACAGTATGAAATGAGAGACTGTTTGTGAACAAATCTTTGCACAACAGAGACTCATTGACAACTGGCAGATTGTATGTTGTGACTGGTTAATAGCAAATATAGTTATTTTTAAGCATTACAGCTTATTTATTTAAAAAACACACTGCATTACAGAGTAATGTTACATGTTTCCAGTTTTCTTTCTTGCTGTGTCATGACAGTTGAACATCCCATGGTCCACTGTAGGGAAGGTGCTTCGAACCATTCTCAAATGGTATCTGTACAGGATTCATATCGTACAGCAGCTTGCACCAAAGGATGCACAACGACATGTTAGTATTGGGGCAACCTGTGTTCTAGCACAGTCTTGCACAGTGTTGCCAGATGATCCAAGATGGCGGCGCGTAAATTTGGCAACAGTGCATGACATCATCCAAGATGGCGCCTATTACATCAACCAATATAGTGGATTTTGGCGGGAAGTTTGAATTTTGGTGGGAAGATAGATTCATTGGCATACCTCCACTAACATAGCCCCACTCCCCTCCTCCAGAAAATGGCAGGAAGTTCAAATTCCATCAGGAGAATGCAACACACCTCTACTAACCTAAGAAAATGGCGGGAAAATAGGTCACTTGGGCTGCCTCCACTAACCTAAGTCACCAGACCGCCACCTCATCCTAGGAGATAGCTGGGAGAGGACTCAACCTGTGCTGGCCTGCTGGGGAGAAGAAGGAGTGTACATTATTTATTTATTTTGGAACAATTTATTTAGGTATGGAGTATATTTATCACATTGATACCAAACACATGCTCTAATATGCTTGGGGTCATGCCACACAGCATACAGATCTGCAAACTACTTCTAAATAACCCATTTATAATGTTCTGCACACGCGGTTGCTAATTGTAAACACACAAAATAATGCATTGCTCAGACAACAGACCTGCAAACCACTCACAAAATAATGAAATACATTTATATCCAGAGACCCAAATAACTCGTAAATCGTCGAAATAATAATCCATCTAAAAGACTCTGCAAACATGCTTGCTAATCGTCAACTCTCAAAATCATGCACCAGTCTTTATTTAAACAATTTTGTCGAGTACAGCCATGCAGTGCGTTCACCAAGAGGTCCAGAGTCCAACCGACCTAGTACACAGTACTGCCACCAGAGGGCGCTCATGTCTGTTCCCTGACGTAATCCAAGATGGCTGCTGTGATGTCAGCAGATGATGCAAGTACCATTACCCAAGATAGGTGGAAACAGAGTGTTTACCACAAGGTCTAGGCCTAGTACGCAGTACTGCCACCAGAGGGCGCTGTAGTCCATTCCATTACATAACCCAAGATGGCGGTCTGGGTGGTGGAAAATGGCGGGAAAACGACTTTGCCTGTGATTTACATAAGCATTTAGTTTGCAGGCAGCGTCGCCACCACACGATCTACAGTCCAACTGACCTAGTACACAGTACCACCACCAGAGGGTGCTGTCATCCCTCCTGTGATGTAATCCATGATGTTGATCTGGAGGTGGAAAATGGTGTGAAAATGACTCAGGCTGCACTGGACTGCTGGAGAGAGTAATGAAGGAGTGTACAATTTATTTAGGGATGGAGTATATTTATCACACTGATACAGAACACACACTCTGACATGTTTGGGCTCACGCCACACAGCCCACAGACCTGTAAACTATTCCTAAATAACGCTCTGCAGACACGCAAAAATATCCTAAATTACCAAAATAATTTCAGTACAGACACGCAATCTCCTCCTAAATAATCAAGTACACAGATGTGCAGACACAAAATCAACTTGTAAACTCTCCAAATAGTGCATAGGATAGCCTACAGACCTGCTCACAAAATAATGCAACAGACACACAATCAACATGCGCAAGCACTGTCTGCCACCCCCTGTCCAGTAGACCAGAGAGGAGGCAACCTGCAGCCCCACGAAGTGACGCAGCCGTCAGCTGTCAAACCACGTACAGAAGCCCTCAAGCATGAGGTGGCGACATCCCTTTCTTACTTAGTACCTGAGACATTCCTCTTGAAATACATGTTCACCCAATCACCGTTGCTGACGCGACCGGACAGGGGCGCAGACGCTCCAGGGGCGCACGCCGACACAGCCACGAGACACTGCCAGACGCAAGCCAGTGCCACCCATTGCCCTCACGCCACTGCAGGTGAAAGTTGCTTCTATTTTCGAGTGTATAGTCAGTGTTACACTGACGTCACAGAACTCCAAGGCACGCTCACGCCACTCGCATACGCGAGAAACCTCTGGACGGCACATGTGTTTACCTTCGATGGCAGAGTAGCACAGTGTGCATTGTTCCTAGCTGGACATGAGAGCTGCTTCTAACTGTGCTTAACTGCCCAGCGTGACTGACGCAATGCTGTGAAGTGCGCACGCATAGTTACAAACCATCGAAAGCGCATCTAACAAGGTTCTCAATCTTATATTGATGTCACATGGCTATGCAAAATCAGAACCGAGTCGACCTCTGGGAAACTGTATAGTGTCCCAGAAATAGTTAACGCTCGCTTTCTTGATGTCTCAGCTTGTATGCACGAAAATTCTTGCTCTAACAGAACCTGTTTACGAAAAAAGCGCAGAATAACATCGAATTCAGTCTTCCTAGCGGCCCGAACGTGACATCCCCTCCATCACTTGTTACCCTTCCTGCTTTATACACATACACAAACGTTTCCTCCGCTATGTAGAGACTTCTATATCCCAGGACAAAATAATGTCTTGTGAATGAATCGAGCATTATGATTCATCTACATCTACATGACTACTCTGCAATTCACATTTAAGTGCTTGGCGGAGGGTTCATCGAACCACAATCATACTATCTCCCTACCATTCCACTCCCGAACAGCGCGAGGGAAAAACAAACACCTAAACCTTTCTGTTCGAGCTCTGATTTCTCTTATTTTATTTTGATGATCATTCCTACCTATGTAGGTTGGGCTCAACAAAATATTTTCGCATTCGGAAGAGAAAGTTAGTGACTGAAATTTCGTAAATAGATCTCGCCGCGACGAAAAACATCTTTGCTTTAATGACTTCCATCCCGACTCGCATATCATATCTGCCACACTCTCTCCTTTATTACATGATAATACAAAATGAGCTGCCCTTTTTTGCACCCTTTCGATGTCCTCTGTGAATCCCACCTGGTAAGGATCCCACACCGTGCAGCAATATTCTAACAGAGGACAAACGAGTGTAGTGTAAGCTGTCTCTTTAGTGGACTTGTTGCATCATCTAAGTGTCCTGCCAATGGAACATAGCCTTTGACTCACCTTCCCCACAGTATTTTCTATGTGGTCTTTCCAACTGAAGTTGTTCGTAATTTTAACACCCAGGTACTTAGTTGAATTGACAGCCTTGAGAATTGTACTATTTATCGAGTAATCGAATTCCAACGGATTTCTTTTGGAATTCATGTGGATCACCTCACACTTTTCGTTATTTAGCGTCAACTGCCACCTGCCACACCATACAGCAATCTTTTCTAAATCGCTTTGCAACTGATACCGGTCTTCGGATGACCTAACTAGATGGTAAATTACAGCATCATCTGCAAATAACCTAAGAGAACTGCTCAGATTGTCACCCAGGTCATTTATATATATCAGGAAGTATCGAATTTACCTGCCGAAGTACTGATGCCATCGGTGTGGAAACACAGTCTGCCATTTCTTTTTCTTTCTGCAGACGTGATTTCCAGCGGTAGAAAACTAATTTGCTCTGATCGCCATATTGTATCGACAATTAAACCCTGCAAAGTGTCCTACATATCATCAAATACTGAAAGACTCGTACTCAATTACACTGCTCTCCCAGCGAGACAGGAGCTTGAATATTAGAATGTGAAACCGATCACCGACCCATCAATATATCAGTGCGTACCATGTCGATGTAGTAAGCATACAATTCCTATCTTGTGCCATGCAAAGTCAGTCCTTTTACAGCATTCGTACATATGGCATGAAGACAGGCAGCACAGTACGTACACTTGCGGCACCCCACTGCGAGGTCGTTAGGGCATCCGCCCCTGACGGGTGACCAGAGTGCCCTCAGTGGGTCGAAATCACTCCCAGAACTGTTCTACAAATTCCGGCTCCTTACCTTCGGCATAAATGTGTTACTATTTCTGGTACGAACCTGCTTGCTTACTTGCTTTCTTCTACACCCATCTCCAGACTCTGGGATTACAAGAACACAGGTGTTTTCGCATGGTTTGCCCACAGCAGTAGCCTACCGATCGCTCTCACAACATAATTCTGAAGATATGGAAATTATTTCTCTAGGAACCCGGAACTTTACCTAGGTGGGGTGTGTTGTCAACCACTAACTAACTAAAAACCTGTCACATCTGCGAAGACATTTACTCGAAACTCGAAAAAAAATAGAGAAAACTGATATTTCCACTCACGTATACCGATGTCAGTGTTGTAGCAGATTCGAAATCATCCCTGTAATTTACAAGATCAACTAAAGTGTTTCTCATGTCTAGAGAACTGGTAAGCGTGTCTTCCTCATGCTAGATGCACACACCACAATCGATGTTCCCTCAACTAAATAAAGGCGCGAAATGTGCAGAAGCAGTCAACCGAACAATTTACTTGGGAGGGAATAACGGTCCAGTACAAACGCACCTCGATATTCAACCCCAAATTTCCACACGATCATGAAATCTATCCAATACATACTAAGTATTAGTTCACTATTCTGCCATCTAGAGGACGGCAAAGTTAATTCATCTACATTCCTGCACTCCAGCAGGCCAGTGCATTCGGACAGCTGCTGCCGTTAGCGGGAAATGTGAATCACCCCTACACACGTCACCTGCGCTGCATACTGAGCACACATAGGCAGAATCATCATCCTAAGAAATCGTTCACATATATATTTTATCCCTGTACTAACAACTAAATGTTACCATTGCGGTCTCAGTTGAATGACACTCAACTATGAGCGAAGTATCGGAAATACACCCTGCTGACAGCTGCAGCTCTGGAAATAGAAATATCGGTACCCATTCTTATGACTTGACATACTCTTCCTTCTGATATCACAACACTCCAAGTCAAATCCACACCTTCCTTACGACTGGACATAATCATTTCCTTTGTACATATCAGAACACAGACACATTCTTTATAAGTGTGATGCTCAAGATGAACCTATCACACATCCCCTAGTACTACTAAGTATAACACTTGGCCAATAAATGCTTCCAGAGGATACAAAATAAAACTGAGAAAAAATCAGCGATGGGTGGACATGTCTCATGCATTTTTCTTGCAGGTGCTACCACTGTGCCTTAGAAAGAGAGTCGTGATCGGCCAGATGTTAAAAAACCCGATCCCAACAACTACTATATATTACTGTCACAAGCGGTCTTGTTTCTACAGGTGCACACAAGTGTCCATGTTAAAAGCTGTACCTGCTTTATAAATCGAGGTATGGCATTACCTACGAATGACGTGGTTTTTCCGGACAAATGCCGAGACGGTGATCGCTGGAGTGTATATTATCAGACGAGGAGTCAGATTACACGTAGCCCACAATGCAACCTCGTGATAAAACTGCTGAATTTTGAAACTGATTCGGCTAAGGAACGTGGTATGTAACCGGTATTTGCGAATCCCTCACGCCAACGCAGCTAGATATTTCTCCAGTATGTGTAACGGATTCTGTTGCGATACCATGTCATGGATTTTGCGCTATATCCACTGAGCTATAGGCGATGACTGATTGAGAAGATCACAATCAGCAGTAGATGGTGTGCTGATTGAGGTCATATGTAATGTACACCAGCTTTTCAGATGTCTAGTGTTACGCTATCCGCTAAAAATGATGCCTATGATTTGGAATCCATCCCTCTCAATCAACCATATACCTGTGTTAGATCACAGCCACAAGTGAATCATATTTCTGGCACACTCTCATATCTCTAAACGAGACACCTATCTCGAACGTGTCTGGTAAAATTACAACCTGTTTATAGTCAGCCCCTACGCATCTTGGAACTGCTCCCGTTTCTACAGCTTAACACACGTGATCATTCCAATTTGAGTCAGAACTGATGAGCAGAAGTCGGAGAAAGCCATATCCACCACCTTTTCCAGCCCATGTAGAAACAGAACGACCTGAGTTACCGTGTTTTGACCATTCGGTGGTAATGCGCTCATTGTGGTACGTCTCTAAACTAGATACACATACTACACTCCGAAGCAGATCCGCGTCCATTCAAATCTATCGGCCCAACATGCTATCATCGTTATTCTCTACCCCCAACAGAGAAAAATTAAGAACTATAGAAACTCCACTAACTTCTTCCGATATAGAAGTCAGCTGGTACCATTGCTCGTGCAATGAAGCATAGCTGCGGTGCGGTCCAGTGTGGATAAAGAGATTTCGCAGTGCTTCGCAGAATAGCACAGTGTGCATCCCTCATAGCATTCCTAACAGAACACCCCATCCATCACTGAATTTACCTGGCAAACTGCTGCTGCTGCCTATGCGGGACGATCCTATTAAATATACAGCTTTTGGTCCAGTGCAGAGGGCAGTTTAAGGTTTCATCATCCGTACTGTACGATGATGACTGTATCCAGTAGACTATACTGCAACTCGCAAGAATCGCTCCCTGTGACCCTGTGTCGTTGTTTGAAATATTGTTTTTAACACGCTTTGTACACTGTCATACACTTTTTTTTTTCTGCCAAGACTTCGAGGTCTGTGCCAGGTCCTAAACTGACATTCAGACGCTCTGATCCACGGCCTCTCGCAGAAAACTAGACATCACACGGTGTAAATCATTTTGTTGCTGCAGCTACCATAACACGCGCCACATGGTGGACAATTTTAAATTAAAGACAGTTACAACATAAGGAAACTAGAAGAGTTTTACAGCGTTGGCGTAGGTCTCCAAATTACATTTAAACTTCAGAATGAGATTTTCACTCTGCAGCGGAGTGTGCACTGATATGAAACTTCCTGGCAGATTAAAACTGTGTGCCGGAGCGAGACGCAGATGGCAGAGCACTTGCCTGCAAAAGGTAAAGGTCCCGAGTTCGAGTCTTTGTCAGGCACACAGTTTTAATCTGCCAGGAAGTTTCGTATCAGTGCACACTCAGCTGCAGAGTC
This sequence comes from Schistocerca piceifrons, assembly GCF_021461385.2. Classification (NCBI taxonomy): domain Eukaryota; kingdom Metazoa; phylum Arthropoda; class Insecta; order Orthoptera; family Acrididae; genus Schistocerca; species Schistocerca piceifrons. Next base: position 71,649,023 of record NC_060139.1, read on the forward strand.
AAAGTCTCATTCTGGAAACATCTCCCAGGCTGTGGCTAACCCAAATCTCCGCAATATCCTTTCTTTCAGGAGTGCTAGTCTTGGAAGTTTCGCAGGAGAACTTCTGCAAAGTTTGGAAGGTAGAAGACGAGGTACTGGCGGAAGGAAAGCTCTGAGAACTAGAGAGGGGGTATCCGCTCCTGAACTGATTCATAGAGCTGAATCTTTCAAAGGAGTGAACAATCAGTGATTCAGAAAAAAAGAACGGTAGCTCCAAACGTTTCACACAGCAGAGAGAGAGAGAGAGAGAGAGTCGGAGCAGGTCAGCAGGGCCTCTGCTGATCAGAGCACACTGCACGCCACACAACACAGCCGGCGCCGGCCTCTGCCCTGCTTCTGCCTTGGCTGCCTGCATTGTGCAGTGCCCCATTGGATTTTGTGTTTCACATATGCCGTGCCGTCTCTGTGCTTCCTCTGCCGCGTGCAGTGTCTGGCGCAGCTTAACTTAGCATCGCACTCCATCGGCGATCGTTTCAGTCGCACGTCCTGCCCTCTGGGCAGTTGATGCGAGCAACAGGACAGAGAGCCTCCTAGTGAAGAACATAAGAACTACTTGCAACAACCTGCTCGCAAGAGAACGGACAATTTGTCTCGGAGCGGGTGACTGGTGGCCGTTCACCGCTCCCCCCACCCTCGGAACTCGCCCGCTCAACGCTGACCCCACCGTTCTCGACTCTAGCCAGAGTGTTGAGCAAAGCAACTCAGGTGTCACTCTGGTCTCTGCGGTCTTAGCTCACGCAGCAATACAGCTCGCGGCTCGACCAGCTTGACTCAGCTCCTCTGCATCGGAGTTCGTCTATACTGGATATTGTTCTTCGTACTAATACCGATATGTATATTACATAATTATGTTATGTATACATCATTTGTTTTTATTTTATTTTTATTTGTTTAAACTGATCAGATGAGGTTCCTGACGACTCCTCTTACTATAGGATTTTTTATTATGGACACTCGAATTTACACTTCAATTACGAGCGAACCAATAAACGTATCGCAAAATGTGATACACCAATATTTTCCTTGTTTTATTCTGCGTAAGGCTATATGCAGCACTTTGGTCTTACAGTCAAATTTATATATTTTTTCTAATTGTAGTACGGATTTTGCGATTTTGGGCGACTTCGGAAGGAAACGTTCACTTTAAAAATATATGGCTTGGGATGTATTTGTACGAGGTTAATGAAATTTTAATACATTATAGCCAAATACATTGTTAATGTAAATCTCAAGTTACAACATTTTCCGATCACCCAAAAAACCACGATAGTGCAAAATAAATCGATAATCAAAAACTTTGTCATATCGTGGAAATTTCAATAAACAATGCAAAATTCTTACTCATTATCTATGTTACTTCAAAATAGGATCAAATAAGATCAAAATACAGGTATAGTACTGGAATAAACCAAGTTTAAAGGGCAATGTGCCTTCCATTTATTTTCTATTGTGAATGAGTGGTGAGTCATGAAAAAGACCTAGTTCATTTGAGGGAGCGAACAGTTCTGATCCGATCTCTGAAAAGAACAGTTTTGCCCATCTCTACTGAGGACAGGGTGTGAGTCATGCTTGTACATTTAAACTCATCTGTCATAGCCATGGAATAGCTGATGACTCTATGTTCTGTTTCGACTGATTCATCACATTGCAGCCATGTATGCGATCAATGTTTCAGTGCTATCCACCTCAGAAAGTGCTGTCCATCCACCAAAACTCTTTCTCCAACTCAAGCAAGCGATATCAGTCAATCATTATGTGGTAACCAACAGCATGCCAGTGCACAGATGGAATGGAAAAGGCACCATCGATGTACTCTAATAACAAGCATCACAGTTGATAGTGCGAAGAATTTTAGCAATTTTACATTAATTTCAACACCAACCAATGATGTGACACCATGTTTCCAATTCCAGTATCATATCTAAACCACCCGTTCTCGACTTCGTGAGTATCATTGCGAGCGTGGATAGATTTATTGGTGATTCTCGAACACATACAGAATCAAAAAAATGGTTCAAATGGCTCTGAGTACTATGGGACTTAACATCTGTGGTCATCACTCCCCTAGAAATTAGAACTACTTAAACCTAACTAAAGTAAGGACATCACACACATCCATGCCCGAGGCAGGATTCGAACCTGCAACTGTAGCGGTCACGCGGTTCCAGACTGAAGCGCCTAGAACCGCACGGCCACATCGGCCGGCCATACACAATCAAAGTATATCAGTTATCGCTCTACATATTTCTAATACCTCGAGCATAGTGCTTAATTTACGATCTATCTCTCTGCGTATGGGAATAACAGAGCATTCCCGCTGTCTTAGGGTAAAATGACAGAGTGAAAGACGCTCGTCACACTGTCATTGACCAATCAGCCCCTCAACACCGTTACTGATTTAATCTGCAACCGACCAAAAGATGACTGCTACATTCCATGTCACGTGAATGAATGGAGCTTTTCGAGTCCTCAGGCCAGCCGCGGTGGCCGAGCAGTGCTAGGAGATTCCGTCCGGAACCACGCGACTACTATAGTTGCAGGTTCGAATCCTGCCTCGGGCATGGATGTGTGTGATGTCCTTAGGTTAGTTAGGTTTAAGTAGTTCTAAGTTCTAGGGGACTGATGACCTGAGATGTTAAGTCCCAGAGCCACTTGAACCATTTTTTTCGAGTCCTCATCCATCCAAGTGCTCAAGATTTCTAGATATGCACCCATGTCGAGGAGGTTAGTACTCCTTATCGATGTAAAGTAACAGATTTAAAAGTGTCGTGATGTAATAGCAGACGGTTAAGAAGGACAAGAATTGAATGATTTTTACGCATGATGGAGCTCCAGTCAGATGGTGTTCGATGCATTTTTACGTAAATGAACCAAACTGTCAACTCTAAAGTATTGTTCTAGAGTCTAGGATCAGTAGCTGGAAGGTATTGGTAAGAGAGAACATAAACACTCGCACTCCTAAGGCTACAACGTTCCGCACTTAAAACGGGCTATAATGCTAGACTGCCTGCGTTTCCGACCTATCAGTCGTATGAAATGTAGCGCTGTTAATATTCCAATGTATGAAATATATTTCAAGCTGATCACATACATCCTTCTTCCCGGTTTCTCTACGATAAACTATGTTACCGAACCGTAAAACGAAAAAACTACTTCCTTAAACTATGTGATACGAGTGCAATATAGCTTTCTGGAGATGTATAGCGCCAACTGTTCACATCCGATCATGGATCGGAAATTATACTACGCCCGCATCACCCCTATATAAAATTATCGTTAGTAACAGCGAATGCCTCTTACAAAGAAACAGATAAACGCATAGCAGCAGCGTCGGACATATGAAAATTACAAGTCATTCCGTCACTAACTCTGTAAACTGCACATCTGTCAAGCAGCGGCGCTCGACATGTGAAAATTACAAGTCATTCCGTCACTAACTCTGTAAAAAGCACATCTGTCAGGCAAATGTATACACAGGGATTGTAACACCTCACAAGCACCTATCGCTAACTTAGTTATGAAGCTGAAGTCTTGATTTTAGACCCAAAATGCGATGGGGGATGGAGTTCATCGCATAAATCATAGTTTATTTAGAGAAATGTGGCACGTTTCATCACACATGAGATGGAAGTCCTCTGATGACCGACAGGTTTACCGTTAACGATCGCAAGTAGACAATGCTTTAAACCACATACAGAACATGTGGCTGTATACAAGTCGAACGCAAGCTATGTCACATGACTGATGCATCCTGACAGAACAGTGGAAAAATTGACCTGCAGCAACTTCCCCCTACCTAGAATGCATCATCAATCTACCATTAAATCGTACTTCGTTACAGCTCCATCTCAGTCCATCATCCCATCCACTCTCTGCTATCCTTTAACACAGTTGCATGTAAGTTTAGAGGCGGATGGTTCTCAGTCTTCCTGAAAAGCGTCAAATACAGTAGTCAACTCGCGTTAATCACTGGTACATTAATAGGTATACAGTATAACGCTGCCTCGATGGAGAAAAAATCGACTGCTTCCCTGATTCCCTTCGCTTCCGTGTCGACCTTTTTTCGGATTCCTCTTGATGACGCATACGCGCCCCCAACTACAAATTGTTCGGCGTGAACCAGAAGATACGCAAGTACTTCCTCAATTTCCCCGCGTTTTGGTGTATATTTGGTCAATTTATACCTGTTCCCCCATAATTTTTTGCACTTCTATCGATTTTTCTACAACAGTTCTATCCATGCGATCATGACATAACCTCTCAATCTGTGTTTTAAAATTGCTTATGAATGTAGCGCAGCTGCCAATACCTAGCCCAAATGCACAGATTGGGAGGTGCAGTATAGCGCTGTATGCGAGTGTGTCCAGTCACCTCCACATTTGGAGAGTGTTTGATCTGTTTTCTGTATGCCCTCTGCACTGGACCAAAAGCTGCATATTTAATAGGATCATCCCGCATAGGCAGCAGCAGCAGTTTGCCAGGTAAATTCAGTGAGGGACAGGGTGTTCCGTTAGGAATGCTATGAAGGATGCACACTGTGCTATTCTGCGAAGCACTGCGAAATCTCTCTATCCGCACTGGACCGCACCGTAGCTATGCGTCATCGTGTAGCAATGGTACCTAGCTGACTTCTATATCGGAAGAAGTTAGTGGAGTTTCTATAGTTCTTAATTTTTCTCTGTTGGGGGGTAGAAAATAACGATGATAGCATGTTGGGCCGATAGATTTGAATGGACACAGATCTGCCGCGGAGTGTAGTATCTGTATCTAGTTTGGAGACGTACCACAATGTGCGCATTTCCACCGAATGGTCAAAACACAGTCCTGTTGCACTAACTCAGATCGTTCTGTTTCTACACGGGTTGCAGAAGGTGGTGGATATGGCTTTCTCCGACTTCTGCTCATCAGTTCCGACTTAAATTGGAATGATCACATGTGCTAAGTTCTGGAAATGGGATCAGTTGCAAGATGCGTAGGGGCTGACTAAAACCAGGTTGGACTTTACTGTAGCGTACAGGTTCGAGATAGGTGTCTCGTTTTGAGATATGAGAGTGCCAGAAATATGATTCACTTGTGGCTGTGATCCAACGCAGGTATGTGGTTGAATGGGAGTGCTTCATTCCAAATCATAGGCATCATTTCTAGCGGATAGCGTAACACTAGACATCTGAAAAGCTGGTGTACATTTCATACGACCTCAATCAGCACACCATCTACTGCTGTTTGTGATCCTCTCAATCAGTCATCGCCTATAACTCAGTGGATATAGCGCAGAATCTCTGACATGGTATCGAGACAGAATACGTTACACATACTGGAGAAATATCTAGCAGTGGTGGCGTGAGGGATTCGCAAATACCGGTTACATACCACGTGCCTTAGCCGAATCAGTTTCAAAATTCAGCAGTTTTATCACAAGGTTGCATTGTGGGCCGATAACATACACTCCAGCGATCACCGTCTCGGTATTTGTTCGGAAAAACCACGTCATTTGTAGGTAATGCCACACCTCGATTTATAAAGCAGGTATAGCTTTTAACATGGACACTTGTGTGCACTTGTAGAACCAAGACCCCTTGTGACAGGAACATACAGTAGTTGTTGGGATCGGGTTTTTAACATCTGTCCGATTACGACTCTCTTTATAAGACACGGTGGTAGCACCCACAAGAAAACGTGTGAGCCATGTCCACCCATCGCTGATTTTCTCTCAGTATTATTTTGTATTGTCTGGAATCATTTATTGGCCAAGTATTAGTAGTAGTGGGGGATGCGCGTTAGGCTCTACTTGAGCATCAGGCTTATAATGTATGTGTTTGTGATCCGATAAGTGTAAAGGAAATGACTATGTCTAGTCATAAGGAAGGTATGGATTTGACATGGAGTACTGTGATATCAGAGGGAAGACTGTGTCAAGTCATAAGAATGTATGCCGATATTTGTATTTCCATAGCTTCAGCCATCAGCAGGGTGTATTTCCGTTAAATCGCTCATAGTCGAGTGTCATTCAACTGAGACCGCAATTGTAACATTTAGTTGTAAGTACAGGGATAAAATATGTATGTGATCGATTTCTTAGGATGATGATTCTGCCTATGTGTGCTCAGTATGCAGCGCAGGTGATGTGTGTGGGGGTGATTAACATTTCCCAATAACAGCAGCAGCCATCCGAATGCAATGGCCTGTTTGAATGCAGGAATGTAGATGAATTAACTTTGCTGCCCTCGAGACGGCAGAATAGTGAACTGATACTTAGTATGTGTTGGATAGATTTCGTGATTGTGTGGAAATTTGAGATTGAATATGGAGGTGCATTTGCACTGGACTGTTGTTCCCTCCCATGTAAATTGTTCGATTGACTGCTTCTGCACATTTCGCGCCTTTCTTTAGTTGAGGGAACATCGATTGTGGTGTGTGCATCTAGCATGTGGAAGACACGCTTGCCGGTTCTCTAGATATGAGAAACACCTGAGGCAATAGGTGGTGCTGGCTTGCATCCGGTAGTGGCTCACGGCTGTGTCGGCATGCGCCCCTGGAGGGGGCTTGTCCTCCCATGTAAACCTCGTTGCAGCTGCGCATGGCTCAGCGAACATCTTCGGTATGCAGATGAATTGACTTAACATCCACGTGTGTCACATATCCGGCACATTCATGATTTTCACACGGCAACTATTAAGCGGCAGTAGCATGTACGTTAAAGCTATACAAAATCACTTCAAGCTCGGCTATGAGAATGGGAGTTGCCTGCGTATTGGGAACTGGATTAAATATCAACCTGTATGATGGATGGAACTTCGGAATATCAAAAGACTCGATCTCAGGACCCAACGAATGCATGGTATTCAGGAAAAACGAACAAGAGGCTAACATACGTTATATGCATGTCTGCTGTAGCTGTTTCCAGTACACTTGTTTTTTCTTTTGCTTAACAATTCGTCGTTGGACACATGCGTGTTACAATGGTTCAACCTCGGACCAAATTATATCTAGCGATCTCCTTTTCGCCTTTTTCTGCAACAGGAGGTCGGCGAGACAGACATTTTTTCTTTATTCATACGTATATCTTCTAAAGAGACTGGCAATGGCAAGGAAAGCGTTTCTGAAGAAGAGAAATTTGTTAACATCGAGTATAAATTTAAGTGTCAGGAAGTCGTTTCTGAAAGTATTTGTATGGAGTGTAGCATGTATGGAAGTGAAACATGGACGATAAATAGTTTAGACAAGAAGAGAATAGAAGCTTTCGAAATATGGTGCTACAGAAGAATGCTGAAAATTAGATGGGTAGATCACATAACTAATGAGGAGGTATTGAATAGGATTGGGGAGAAGAGAAATTTGTGGCACAACTTGACTAGAAGAAGGGATCGGTTGGTAGGACATGTTCTGAGGCATCAAGGTATCACCAATTTAGTATTGGAGGGCAGCGTGGAGGGTAAAAGTCGTAGAGGGAGACCAAGAGATGAATACACCAAGCAGATTCAGAAGGATGTAGGTTGCAGTAGGTACTGGGAGATGAAGAAGCTTGCACAGGATAGAGTAGCATGGAGAGCTGCATCAAACCAGCCTCAGGACTGAAGACCACAACAACAACAACATCTTCTAAAGTCGTCAGACTCGGCGACATGTGTGCTAAAGCCGCTACCTACTGGCCTTTAGCAACTCTACGGTACAATTATCAATTATTTGTTTAAATTCAAACAAGTTTCTTAAGAACTAGTTCACAAATTTTAAGTCAGCGACGAAGACAACCCCACAGGGACGAACACAAATCAAGATCAAATCACCCATGGCATGGGTGGGATTCGAGCCCACGATCATTGAAAAAGCGTCTCTGTCTTGGCCTACACGGTTTCCACAGGCTGGAGCCACATAGGCTTAACAGACTGAAAGAGGCAAGTCTGACCCACTGGCGTTCCTTTTGATGATAACATGTATACTTCCTACACTGGTGTCAGCAAAACAGCGGCAAGCAGAAATAACACAGCGGGCAGTCAGTATCAGTGGCTCGTAGGGAGCGTTCAGTTCGAGGCAGAGTAGTCGCTCTGACTGAATAAGGTAAGTTTTCGAAGATGCTGGGAGGAGGTATTTCGTGCCACCCACTACCGCAAAGAGGTGGCGGAAGAATTACGTTGAAAGACGACCAGCAGAATTCCTGGCTCAGGCAGGAAGAGACTGAGCACACAGCAGATGGACACAGAGCTTGTGCGAAAGAGCCGACAGCTTCCCTTCCCAATGGCGAAGCAGGTACGGCGAGAGACCAACGTCTCCGGTTCCAGTGACACTGTTCGCCGAAGGCTGAGGAAGCTGGACTGCGTGCACGAAGATCAGCTGTAAAAAAGGAACTCAGCGAGGAAATTGTGTTATAGCAGCTGGCATTCGCAGAGCTCCATCTGAATGCGGCCACTGAAAGATGATGAGGTGTTTTCCAGGAACAACGACTGACCAAGAGTACATCTACATCTACATGACTACTCTGCAATTCACATTTAAGTGCTTGGCAGAGGGTGCATCGAACCACAATCATACTATCTCTCTACCATTCCACTCCCGAACAGCGCGCGGGGAAAACGAACACCTAAACCTTTCTGTTCGAGCTCTGATTTCTCTTATTTTATTTTGATGATCATTCCTACCTATGTAGGTTGGGCTCAACAAAATATTTTCGCATTCGGAAGAGAAAGTTGGTGACTGAAATTTCGTAAATAGATCTCGCCGCGACGAAAAACGTCTTTGCTTTAATGACTTCCATCCCAATTCGCGTATCATATCTGCCACACTCTCTCCCATATTACGTGATAATACAAAACGAGCTGCCCTTTTTTGCACCCTTTCGATGTCCTCCGTCAATCCCACCTGGTAAGGATCCCACACCGCGCAGCAATATTCTAACAGAGGACGAACGAGTGTAATGTAAGCTGTCTCTTTAGGGGACTTGTTGCATCTTCTAAGTGTCATGCCAATGAAACGCAACCTTTGGCTCGCCTTCCCCACAATATTATCTATGTGGTCTTCCCAACTGAAGTTGTTCGTAATTTTAACACCCAGGTACTTAGTTGAATTGACAGCCTTGAGAATTGTACTATTTATCGAGTAATCGAATTGCAACGGATTTCTTTTGGAACTCATGTGGATCACCTCACACTTTTCGTTATTTAGCGTCAACTGCCACCTGCCACACCATACAGCAATCTTTTCTAAATCGCTTTGCAACTGATACTGGTCTTCGGATGACCTTACTAGACGGTAAATCACAGCATCATCTGCTAACAATCTAAGAGAACTGCTCAGATTGTCACCCAGGTCATTTATATAGATCAGGAACAGCAGAGGTCCCAGGACGCTTCCCTGTGGGACACCTGATATCACTTCAGTTTTACTCGATGATTTGCCGTCTATTACTACGAACTGCGCCCTTTCTGACAGGAAATCACGAATCCAGTCGCACAACTGAGACGATACCCCATAGGCCCGCAGCTTGATTAGAAGTCGCTTGTGAGGAACGGTGTCAAAAGCTTTCCGGAAATCTAGAAATACGGAATCAACTTGAGATCTCCTGTCGATAGCGGCCATTACTTCGTGCGAATAAAGAGCTAGCTGCGTTGCACAAGAGCGATGTTTTCTGAAACCATGCTGATTACGTATCAATAGATCGTTCCCTTCGAGGTGATTCATAATGTTTGAATACAGTATATGCTCCAAAACCCTACTGCAAACCGACGTCAATGATATAGGTCTGTAGTTCGATGGATTACTCCTACTACCCTTCTTAAACACTGGTGCGACCTGCGCAATTTTCCAGTCTGTAGCTACAGATCTATCGATGAGCGAGCGGTTGTTTATGATTGCTAAGTGGGGAGCTATTGTATCAGCGTAATATGAAAGGAACCTAATCGGCATACAATTTGGACCTGAAGACTTGCCCATATCAAGCGATTTGAGTTGCTTCGCAACCCCTAAGGTATCTACTTCTAAGAAACTCATGCTAGCAGCTGTTCGTGTTTCAAATTCTGGAATATTCCATTCGTCTTCCCTGGTGAAGGGATTTCGGAAAACAACCGAACAACAGTAATTACCGACAGCGATGGACAAGACACCGCAATGAAGATGTCGCGACGACAAGAAGTCACCGGCTGTCGGTTTCCTGCTGGGGTTGGATTTCTGTGAGAGGAGCAGGAACGCTTCACAGAATTAAGGGAACCATTGATGGCAGGCAGTATGCCCACATATTGAAGACCGTGATGCTGCCTTCAGTGCGAATGCTATACAGTAAAAGAGAACTCGCGCTACAGGGAGACCATTCGCCTGTGCATGAATCTGCTCTCTTTCAGCAGCTGCTGTCCAACATGGACATCAACGTCACGGACTGGCCGCCGAGGGCTGCTGACACGAACCCAATTGAAAATTTGCTGGCGGAGGTAGCACCAACACTGTCAGAGAACTGAGCCACGAAACGAAACGGTTACAACTGACGCTCTATGGAACTACGTTCTCGAAGCCTGGCAGCAAGTTGGCTCTTCTGTCAATGACGTCCAATGTCTCTTACAAGGGAACCTCCCCATCGCACCCCCCTCAGATTTAGTTATAAATTGACACAGTGGATAGGCCTTGAAAAACTGAACACAGATCAATCGAGAAAACAGGAAGAAGTTGTGTGGAACTATGAAAAAATAAGCAAAATATACAAACTGAGTAGTTCATGTGCAAGATAGGCAACATAAAGGACAATGATAGCTGATGAGCGCCGTGGTTTCGTGGTTAGAGTGAGCAACTGCGGAACGAAAGGTCCTTCGTTCGAGTCCTCCCTCGAGTGAAAATTTTACTTTCTTTATTTTCGCAAAGTTACGATCTGTCTGTTCATTCATTGACGTCTCTGTTCACTGTAATACGTTTAATGTCTGTGTTTTGCGACCGCACCGCAAAACCGTGCGATTAGTAGACGAAAGGACGTGCCTCTCCAATAGGAACAGAAAACATTTGATCGCAAGGTCATAGGTCAACCGATTTCTCCACAGGAAAACACGTCTGATATATTCTTTACGACACTGGTGACGGCACGTGCGTCACATGACAGGAATATGTTGTGGACCCACCTAACTTGCACACTTGGCGAATAGGTAAAAAGATTCTTCTACCTTGCCTGATTTAGGTTTTCTTGTGGATGTGATAATCACTTCAAAAAAAGTGATGAAAACATAAGAGTTTGTCACATAAACTGCATCAAATGAATGCAACAGTTTCAGAGTCGCACAGTTTTCCCTGTGCTCTGTCAAAACATATGTTTTTTACGTTTTCAAATGTTTCCGTGCGTAGACCGTCAAATTCTGTATATGTCCAAGCAAATCTGAACATGTCCTGGAATTTTGGAGAGCGAAGTTGATTATGTGTGAGTGCCTGAACTTTAATAATTATCTGAAAATAAAAAATTAAAATTTTCACCCGAGAGAAGATTTGAACCTTTTTTTTTTGTAACCATATATATTTATTTAAATATTTCAACAACGATACATTTAAAAAAAAGACATTTTATTCTATTAATCTATTATCCTAGTGATGGTTAATATTATTGTCATTTTATATGTTTTCGTTTTTATATTTTCCTTTTTCGTTTTTCCCTTATTGTTTGTTCCTTAAACCCTTTTACATGGCCATTTGTCGTCTTTTTTTTGAGGGGGGTAGACATTGCAGGACAGGCATAACAGTTTATATTTGGCATCGTTGCATTGATTTTAGTTTATGTTTCTGTATGTGATGCACTTGTGATGACACAGGCACATTGTGTATTCTGGTTTGATCTCTTCCTCTAGTTACACTGTTTAGTGGGACTGTATGAAGGAACGTCACCATGATAGATGGAGCAGAAGTGGAAGAAACTTTTTTTTTACATATACTACAGAATATATCTAATTGAAGAAGAGAGAAAATTTTGTCATATTACATAAGAGAAGCAGAAAGGATAGTGTGAGTAATCAATAGAATTTTATAGGCACAAAGTAAAGGAAATCAAGATATCTAATAATAATGAGTAGTTGGCACTTTCCACTAAGGAGCACTTTGTGTCACTGATTCCACTACGAAGAAACACTTTATACTACTATACTTCACTATTTGATGCAAGAAGAGAAAGCTCTTTATCTTTTGTGTTGCACTTGTTCACTATCACTGCACACGTTATTCTTGTGGTGAGTGTGGTGAGGTGGCTGGTGGCGGTGCTGAGGGTCACAGGCTGGGGAGGACTCTGGCGATTGCTGTCTGCAGTGGAATCTGCAGGAAGTTTTTGAAGTTCTCGTGGTATCGTCTGTGCTGCTGGGCCGAACCAAGGACCTGTCGTACCACAGCTGCCCACGCTAACCACGGGACCACGGCGCTCGTGAGCTAACACTCTCCTCGATGTTGCCTACCTTGCGCATGGACTACTCAGTTTGTATATTTTGCTTATTTTTTTCATAGTTCCACACAACTTCTTCCTGTTTTCTCGATTGATCTGTGTTCAGTTTTTCAAGGCCTATCCCTGTGCCAACTTATAACTAAATCTGAGGGGGGTGCGATGGGGAGGTTCCCTTGTTAGATTCCACGCCAAGACGCGTAACTGAAATCAGAAAGAATGGGGGACTGTGGACAAAGTATTAGAGCACTGAAAGCGTTTCATTTTCTTTACTTGTTCTTCCGCTCGGTTTTCTGTCGACGAGAGCGAGAGGAAGATCACTTGGAGACGCAAAAATATCGAACTTTATATGAGAAAAGACGAGCTAGTTTTCCTTTTAATTGAAATAAATTATATGTTTATGTTTCGATTATTACATTATCTTTATTTGCTCTCTGCCTGCACAAGTAAAAAGGAATAAATCAGGAGGCCATTTTAAGGCTTTTTTTCGTCATTCGAAATTCATCTCTCTCTTCCCCTTTATTGCCACCCGCTGGAATCTCCCAAAAATATGTAAAACTTATCTTCTAATATTTATTCGCGTTTAATTTGCCCTCCCATCTCTCTTTCTCTCTCTCGCTTTCACTCTGGTCTCCTCCTCCCAGAAATAAGAAACAGATCAAGCAGTTCTTGTTGAAGTAATAGTTTTTCTTTTAATGTCTCCCTCTACCTCACCGCTTTCTTACTTTTCTTCTCTATCACTTCTCCCAAAACCTATGAAACAGCTTCCTTTTAAATCCACTGGTTCATTATCCATCCTTCGAACTGAAAACATCCTTGCCTTATCCCTCTTCTCACTCTCCCCGACGGTAAAAGGAAGTGTGACATATACTTCTATATCTACTTCTCTAAATGGTTCACTTTTCTTGGCTTCTACCCACCACCCTATGCCATACTCCGTGCGTCCGTCCCTTCCTACCACCTCTGTCTGTCTGTCTGTCTCTCTCTCTCTCTCTTTCTCTCTCTCTCTCATACGCACACACACACACACACACACACACACACACACACACACAGAGAGAGAGAGAGAGAGAGAGAGAGTCTTAAAGTTCAGAGAGACGCAGGACATGGTGACTAATTTCACCAGCATATTGTTTTCTCCAGCCAACTATTTGGGATCGATGGAAGTCGGACAAGCTACAGGCCGAATGCGGAAGGACTGAAACAAGTTTTATGCCCTTGTGCCCAAGCATAGAGGTTTAACAGCAGCGACTTCCGATGGCCTGTTTTGATTAAGTGCAGAGGTGCGACACATTACATCAGTAGCTCCCGGTAGTGATGGCTAGTCGGCAGTTTTGTAGTTCAACGTAGAGACGTGGAAGGTAGAGATGTATACGAAGCTAGAGTTGTTAATCGAAGGCAGCACAACGTGAACGTTACTAGCGGTCGGCGGCTTCTTGAAAGAATGAACTGCATTGTTTCCGCGGGAACTGCTGTGCTTGATTTTCTGTTACTGTTCGATCTTTCTTGCTCTCTTGCTTTGAACGTTGATCTAGTGGAGTTTTCTTTTTTCAGAGTTTTCATGACATTGCAACATTCTAGTCTGGAGTTAAGTGGATACCGGTAGTGCAAATAACTAGCGATGGGAGTTCATTTTCGGTATGAGGTTGTTAAACTGGCACTGGTCCATTTTTTCTGCAGTTTTATCTACAATGGACCTTTTTTTGGTGTTGAGTGTAGATTTCGAGTAAGGACCGCCAGTACAAGACTATCGTTTTTCCCTTACTATATTTGCAAGTAAAATAGAAAAGAAATGGCGATTAGTGGTAGAAGTTACCTTCCGCCATGCACCATGCAGTGGTTTGCAGAGTATACACCAATCAGCCAATACAGCAAGTTTTTCCTGTGGTAGTGGGTTCGCCTTCAACTACCCTTAACAAAAGTAGGTCAAACTCATTTAGTGAATACAACAGTTACAAATAAACCCTCGCAGAAGTTTCTTTAAGCCATTGAGCTAACGCAGGGAAAACCTAAATTTGAATGGCGAAGTACGTCGGTATTTATTGTAGGTAAGCAGGTAAGTCATATAAATAACATCAGTATATTTTGAGTTACGCAGCACCTGGAACTACCTATATTACTAAACGGCTAACCGATGCGTAGTGCACGGTCACAGATGCAGGTTGTCTTTATAATGGTTTTCATTGGTAACAAAAATTTTATTTCCAATATTTCAAATAATTATTGACCTAAATTGAAAATTTTAAATGCTGTCATAATCTACTTATTTAGAAGTGTAATCATATGATGAAGGTCTAACACAGTAAGACAATATTACAGTTAGAAACTATTTACATGTATGTCTTAAGGAAATGTACTGCACGGCACACAAACTGCCCAGATCGTAGTCATGATAATGATGTTTGGTTGGTGGGGCGTTCAACAGGCTGTCATCGGCGCCAGTACGAAGTCCCAATTTTTACACAGTCCAAATTTTCTTTTACACAGTCTAGTCTAGCCACAGTCACAAATGATGATGTGGAGGAGGAGGACAATACAAACACCCAGTCCCCGGGCGGAGGAAATCCCCAACTCGGCCGGGAATCTAACCAGGGACCCAGCGGCAGCAACGCTAGTCACTAGACCATGGGCTGCGAACCAGATCTTAGTCATTCAGTTCTTGATTATGTGAGCACTTTATAACTCCCCACAAACTTAGGATATAATTTCAAGCTTTGTCTAAGCTTTTTCTCGCTTACATGGTTAACGTCAAATATTTAGCACAGTCACTCATTTCTAAAGTAATCTGACTGTGAAGTTATTTTATACCTCAGAGTTTGCTGGTTAAAAGAATCGGACGTGGGTGATTTACTTGTATTCTTCTATTATGACATGAGAGCTGATTAAGATGTTACACTACTGGCCATTAAAATTGCTACACCACGAAGATGACGTGCTACAGACGCGAAATTTAACCGACAGCAAGAAGATGCTGTGATATGCAAATGATTAGCTTTTTAGAGCATTCACACAAGGTTGGCGCCGGTGGCGACGCCTACAACGTGCTGACATGAGGAAAGTTTCCAACCGATTTCTCGTACACAAACAGCAGTTGCCCAGCGCCACCTGGTGAAACGTTGTTGTGATGCCTCGTGTAAGGAGGAGAAATGCGTACCATCACGTTTCCGACTTTGATAAAGGTCGGATTGTAGCCTATCGCGATTGCGGTTTATCGAATCGCGACATTGCTGCTAGCGTTGGTCGAGATCCAATGACTGTTAGCAGAATATGGAAACGGTGGGTTCAGGAGAGTAATACGGAACGCCGTGCTGGATCCCAACGGCCTCGTATCACTAGCAGTCGAGATGACAGGCATCTTATCCGCAAGGCTGTAACGGATCGTGCAGCCACGTCTCGATCCCTCAGTCAACAGATGTGGTTGTTTACAAGACAACAACCATCTGCACTAACAGTCGACGACGTTTGCAGCAGCATGGACTATCAGCTCGGAGTCCATGGCTGCGGTTACCCTTGACGCTGCATCACAGACAGGAGCGCCTGCGATGGTGTACTCAACGACGAACCTGGGTGCACGAATGGCAAAACGTCATTTTTTCGGATGAATCCAGGTTCTGTGTACAGCATCATGATGGTCGCATCCGTGTTTGGAGACATCGTGGTGAACGCACATTGGAAGCGTGTATTCGTCATCACCATACTGACGTATCACCCGGCGTGACGGTATGGGGTGCTATTGGTTACACGTCTCGGTCACCTCTTGTTCACAGTGACGGCTTTTTGAACAGTGGACGTTACATTTCAGATGTGTTACGACCCGTGGATCTACCCTTCATTCGATCCCTGCGAAACCCTACATTTCAGCAGGATAATGCAGGACCGCATGTTGCAGGTCCTGTACGGGCATTTCTGGATACAGAAAATGTTCGACTGCTGCCCTGGCCAACACATTCTCCAGATGTCTCACCAATTGAAAATGTCTGGTCAATGGTGGCCGAGCAACTGGCTCGTCACAATACGCCAGTCACTACTCTTGATGAACTGTGGTATCGTGTTGAAGCTGCATGGGCAGCTGTACCTGTACACGCCATCCAAGCTCTGTTTGACTCAATGCCCAGATGTATCAAGGCCGTTTTTACGGCCAGAGATGGTTGTTCTGGGTACTGATTTCTCAGGATCTATGCACCAAAATTGTGTGAAAATGTAATCACATGTCAGTTCTAGTATAATATATTTGTCCAATGAATACCCGTTTATCATCTTTGTTTCTTCTTGGTGCAGCAATTATAATGGCCAGTAGCGTATATGAGAATTTAGACTTTCTCGGCGAATCTCAATGATGAAGTCTTCTCAGGTTATCAGCCGAGTCTAGGCGTTGTTATGCGGCAACGTTTCAAAAAGTCTCCTACTTGTCATCTTCAGCCGAAGTGTCAGGTTCGTGCCCTGTCCGGTTCTTTACAGCTAGTCGCAGGCTCGTCTGCGTCAGCAGCGCTAATCGAAGTCCGGGGCGTGCGACGCATACGAGGCAGAGGAGCCTGCGGCCAGCGGCTATGAAGAACCGGACAGGACACGAACTTGATACTTCGCCTGAAGATGAGAGGAAGGAGTCTTGTTGAAACGTTGCCGCAGAACGGCGCCTTGACTCGGCTGATAACCCGACACGACTTCTATCATCAGTGTTCACGTAGTCAACAGCTGCCAAGATGCCTTCGATTACTACCACACTTCCTACTGACGCCCAGGTGAATGACCCCCATAGCAAAAACCTGTCCCTATCAACCGACGCGGTGCATGTTTCGAGCAGCCGTTCTCCTAGACGACGGCGTATCCGGACACTACCATCGACCTGGTGTAACAAGGAACGTGATTCACCTGACCGGGTGACACGTGTCCATTGATCCACGGTCCAGTCTCTATGATCCCGTGCCCGCTGTGATTGTAATTGAGGATATTGTTGCGTCAGAATTCGAAGACGGAGTGGTCGTCTGCTGCGAATCCCCGTGTTCAACAGTCTGCGTTAAACGGTGTTTTTCCGAAATACCTGTACCAGCACCAGGATTACACCCTGTTGTCAGATCTACCACAGATCGCCACCTATCCTACTTTACAGAGCGATCAAGCCTTCGGCGTCCATGTTCTGTGACGAGGCGTGGACATCCAACACCGTGACTTCACACAGATGCTCACCATAGTAGCAGGCGAGTTGTCGATCAGCTTCGCCGTTTCCGAGATGCTCGTTCCCAGGGGCCGGTCATAACATCCTGCCTTTTGTCAAAGTGCGTTTCAGCCGATTTCCCCATTCGCGGCCTGTAATGTCGCTCAAATGATTCCCCATTCGTATCGTATGTACTTTCCTTGCCGCACCGTGCGCCCGCCACTCCGCCAGGCGGAATTGAATCTCACCATGGGCAGTGGTCATAACGTTTCGGCCTACCAGAGTACGTACAAGCTGTTTACACAGTCAGTACGAATACTATATGTAATGTCTCGTACCGCTCCGTTTACTATCTTTAATGAGCGAAATACTACGCAATGTCATGAAACAGATCGCAGTGTTGACGACACTAGCCTGTTGTCAGATGTTAGAATCCGATCCATCAAAATGCGGGACATGCAAAATTAATTACGACAGGCAATACTTTAGGACGCGTTCAGCGTAAAGCATTTGAGAGGCAACTGAAATCGTCTTAAATCTTACGTCATGCGTCGTATTTACGATAAACAGTCATTGTCTTAGCGAAAATTTGGGGTTGGGTTGGGGTTGGGTTGTTTAGGGGGAAGAGACCAAACCGCGAGGTCATCGGTCTCATTGGATTAGGTAAGGACGGGGAAGGAAGTCGGCCGTGCCCTTTGAAAGGAACCATCCCAGTATTTGCCTGGTGCGATTTAGGGAAATAACGGAAAACCTAAATCAGGATGGTCGGACGCGGGATTGAACCGTCGTCCTTCCGAATGCGAGTCCAGTGTGCTAACAACTGCGCCACCTCGCTCGGTGAAAATTTGGCAGAAAACAATTTCTTAAACTTGGAAGATAGGTGACAAGAGGCTTCTATCAACAATGTAACACGGTCGATCATTTTTCATTGTGCTGCTCGTGAGGTCATACAATTCATGTCAAATATTTTCTTAGAGTACGTGCTGATCTATGTAAAAAGCAGATAAACAGATACGAAATGCTTATTGAATATCATTGTAGTAGTTCCTCGAACTGATCTCTTTAGATCGGGATGGGATGTTTTCAATGATAACAGTCAACTGCACTAACAAATATTTCCACTTTCATGTGCAACTTGTTCTTTGATATGAAGGAAGGTGTAGACAAATCACGGAAAGCTTCGGAAATTATGTCTCTAATTGTACAATCTAACATAGACAAAGAGTTAGGCATTAGTTATAGTTAAGTATCCTGTATTAACGTTGAAGGAATCTGCCTTTCTTTACTAGGGAGAGTCGTGCATTCCTGTTTTAGTAAGCCTGTATCTGCTTCTCCAGTAACTTAGCACTTACGGGTATGACACAGAATTATTGCTTCCTATCCATAGAGCAAACAAGTTGCTCATAACCACACGTCGAAACAGTACTCCTTTAATTGGTGTACACCTAAATGACGCATATAAATCCTAAAATGCCGCTCTCCCCCCCCCCCCTAATCCCTCGTCGCCCTTCCCCCACCCTAAAACAGAAAACTCACAACTCGGGTTATAATATATCCAACGTTCGTCAGAAAAAATGGATGCTGGCAATAACCCGCCTACCTGCAGTTAATAGATGAAAACAAGAGTTTCATCCTGCTCTTATAAGATTAAATCACGTCATTATCTCATCATACCAGCAACAGCTAATGCAAATTCCTTTCTCCTAGGCATTTATCTGAACATTTTCTGTTTTCTTCATTGAAGTGCCCGTGAAGGAAAAAATTCAAATGAGACTCATACTTTCACTTTTGCCAGAAAATAGAAGCAATTCATTGACCATTATGCCTGTTATTTTGGTTTACATTTGGCTTACAGTGAGAAAAACTTCACAATAACCAGGAACTGTGTGATTTTTTTCTTGTAAGTGATTGTGTTAGAAGAAAATCGTATCCTTTCAACTTTTCATTTTGAAGTCTCATTTAAAAGAGACACAACAAATCTATCTTTTTAACTACTATTTTACAAAGATATGTTCTTTCTCCTTATATAGATGAGTTTCTGAACAAATTTCCCAACCACATATACAGTACTATATGTTGTATGTAGACTTATGCGGTAAATTAGACCATTAATAAGTAGAGACAGAAATATTTAACAACAACTTTTCCCTGTTATTAGTAGTCACCACAGTTACAAGTTCCTGAATCACATGCACCATAAAATTAGTGCGGGAAAAGAAAAAAAGTATGCAGTTGACAATTTTCTTTCCTTTTTTTTTAAAAAAAAAGAAATAAAGACATTTGGGAAACTTCTTAATATCATCAGATCCTATTTCTTTGGAAGCTATACTCTGTGTTCGTTTGACTCAGAAAAGAAAATGTGTACCAAACATTCGTTATTTACAATATATGCTTCGTTTCTTTATGCAACGTATCTACTTTTGTTATGTATAGTTTAAACCAGTAAGTGCAATGCATTTTCATTTTAATCGCAACATTAAACCATCGTAAACTGGTTATAATACCGGGCGAGACAGAAGCAACAATAAGAGATATTTGGTATGTTGTCCAGACAATTCGTTCACCTCGGCGTGAAACCGGCGTTGATGCGTATCGGCTCCGTTCCCAGGCTACGTTTTCCAGTGTTGTCCCTCACTGGCGGGGGTGAACGACCTCACATGACGTCCGCAGACCGCTGTTTTCTGATCAATGCCTCGCCGCTTCAGGTGGTCGTCAGTCGATAAGGCAACACTACTTCCGTCTTCCGCTACGGACACGTCCGATAACAGAAATCCTGCTCGCGAAATCAAGCACACTCGCAACCGTCTACCTCTTCCATATGTCGCTCATGACTGCATGTGGTATCATGTGTCACCCTAGACCAGTGATCGGCAAATTTTTCTGCTCAAGAGCCAATATTGACACTGTGGGTCGGCACCTCCGGCTGCCTAAGTACCGAAGTTGTGATTGACTGGTAACCCAAATAAATTAATATGTAATGAGCCCCAAATACTATTGCAAAAATGGTTCAAATGGCTCTGAGCACTATGGGACTTAAACTTCTGAGGTCATCAGTCCCCTAGAACTTAGAACTACTTAAACCTAACTAAACTAAGGACATCACACATATCCATGCCCGAGGCAGGATTCGAACCTGCGACCGTAGCGGTCTCGCGGCTCCAGACTGTAGCGCCTAGAACCGCTCGGCCACCGCGGCCGGCACACTATAGCTTTAGTAATGATGATTGAAAGTCAACACCATTCGCAACACTTCGTGTCGACTGTTCTCTATTTCAGATTGCTGCCACCGTCTGGGACCCCAAAGTTGTGAAACTGTAATTGTCTAACTAAGTGTTGTTCTCTTGTGAGCGAATGATTTATAGATTAATAACAAAAAGTGTACTATATTTAACTGCTTTATGCCACACTAACTGTTCTGAATGTCAGTTTTCTTTTACTCATTACGTTCTATTACAACAGCGTTAATTCAGTTTCATATTCCTTGTCACAAATATGTACCGAATTCGAAGATGATTGTCTCTATAACGCCCATTCACGAATCCGTGTTAGTTCCGTGTCAAAATATATAGTACATAGCAGCTGTTTGGTACTTTCGCGCAGACCCGTGCTTTGTCAGTACCGGGTACTGGAAGACAATCAATAAACCATACCTCCCATCACATCCTCTAACCACGCCGTGGCAATGCTGCTTACCCCTATAGCCCTAAGCTAAGCGGTAGAATTAACCAACGTCAATTAAAATAAGCACGTCTTAAAAGATAATTTTCTCTGTTAGTATTTTTGTTTATTACTGAGAATGAAAAGTACACTCTTAAGAACCTCCCAACATTGGTTGACGTTTCGGATTCGGCTGTTACTTACAACAAGCACTCTATTATCAAACAGGCTGAGAACCGCGGGCTGCACGAATGCTTAATTCCAGCAGCATGAGGGCTCGCGGGCCGAAATTTGTCGACCACTGCCCAAGGCAATTACAATGGTTCCACGAACCGCGCAGTCTTAGGCTCCTTGTCACGGTTCGCTCGGCTTCCCCCGTCGGAGGTTCGAGTCCGCCCTCGGGCATGGGTGTGTGTGTTGTCCTTAGCGCAAGTTACTTTGAGTTAGACTAAGTAGTGAGTAACTCTAGGGACCGATGACCTCAGCAGTTTGGTCCCGTAGTACCTTACCACAAATATCCCAAATTTTCCACGAAATCTTGCCGCCTTCCTCTTAGTCACAGAGGTACCAATCTGAAACAAAATAAAGACTACATTTTGTAATTAGGTACTCTACATTTTCTTTCAAAAATGTTCAAATGTGTGTGAATTCCTAAGGGACCAAACTGCTTAGGTCATCGGGCCCTAGACTTACACACTAATTAAACTAACTTAAACTGACTTATGCTAAGAAGGGAGGACTGGAACCTCCGGCGGGAGGGGCCACGCAGTCCGTGACATGATGCCGCAAACCACGCGGCCACTCCGCGCGACAACTTTCTTTCTGCGTACATTCATTTCCGTAGTACATCAAATGAAATTATATTCAATTTGTTACTAGACATGTGTTCTGTAAGAACGGAAAGTAAATTTAAAAAATAGTCACTAGTAAACATCGTTGTAATTAGCAATATCACTAATGATGCTTGTTTTTATATCGACGATAAATGGGATTGCTTTACATAAATGAGACATAAAATGGAACACACGAGAAAGCGCCAAATCTATGATCTAGAGTTGCAAGCGGCAGCAGAAGTTTTTGAAACAATTTAACCTCTGAATTTAAATCCCAGTATGGGAATCTTTCAGCAGTATGTTGCGCTGCGTTAGCATCTTGTTCATACCGTATCTCGAACAAACCAAACATTTTAATCTGCACGAAAGAAAATATTATACAGCCCAGTGAGATGGCGTTTCAGAAGCCATGACAGCCAAATCTTTTTTGTGTGTCGTAAATAACTATGTTAGCTGATTAACATCGTCAAAAATTAATTTTATGTGCATAGCAATTCGTCACGTGCCGTTGTGCCTGCACCGCTTGGACGGTTGCAGTAGCAGCACCAACAGAGATTGGTTGGCGACGGTTTAGCTGTAATTCTTGTTGTGTTTTACATTAGTGACCACCACTTACAGCTAAATTCGATTTTTTTTCAAAAATTCCTCCAACGTTAAAGTTTATCACCGTGTGCCACGCATGGGGAACGCCCAAACTTGCAGGCCTAACCGCTATACAACATCTTTCGAAAGTGTTCTTTCATAAAAAAATCACTCTCTTTTATTATTTTTCGTAGACAGTTTTCATTTTCAAGCTACGAAGGCCGTTCAATACGCAATGCAACACTTTTTTTCCTTGAAGCAGCTTGGTTTTATTCAGGATTCCAACACACCGTATATTCCCCATTCTTTTGGCTACAAAACCCTAGCTTTCAACATAATATCCTTTCAATGCGACGGCCTTAGGCCACCTTACTGGGAGAGTCATGTGCCCGTATGGTACCACTCTACTGGTCGACGACGGAGCCAACCTCTTGCTCCATCAATAACCTCTCCATCATCCACATACTGCCTCCTGCAGAGTGCATTCTTCGTTGGGCTAAACAGATGGAAGACGGAAGGTGCGAGATCCAGGCTGTAGGGTGGACGAGGAAGAACAGAGCAATGAAGTTTTATGAGGTCCTCTCGGGTGCGCAGACTGGGGCGCGGCCTTGTCTTGTCACGGAGAAGGAGAAGCTCGTTTGCTTATTTGTGGGGACGAACACGCTGAAGTAGTTTCTTCAGTTTCATGAGGGTAGCACAACACGCCTCAGATTCATCGTTGCACCACGAGGAAGGACATCAAACAGAGCAATCCCTTCAGAGTTGCAGAAGACGTCCAGGTGAGCAGTGAAGTGTTTGATCGTGATCCATCGATCACCTCGAATGAGAGTGTCCACACGCTCCAACATTGCAGGTGTCACAGCTGTGTACGGGAGGCCGACACACGGGAGATCGGACAAGTTTACGCGACCTGTTTGTGATGATGACAGACTCCTCGCCCAACGACTCACCGTGCTTTTGTTCGCTGCCAGGTCTCCGTAGACATTTTGCAAGCGCCTGTGAATATTTGCTATGCTCTGGTTTTGCGCCGAAAGAAACTCATTGACAGCTCTCTGTTTGGACCGCACCTCTATTACTGACGCCATTTTGAACGCTACGTATAGCGCCGCCATCTATCGGAACTTAGTAATACTATATGAGCTGAAGCGGGAATATTCCACGACGTCCCACAACAAAGCCCACTTTTTTTTTTCAACCAAAACTGGCCGAGATGTTACTTACTGAACACTACTCGTAACTTCATAGAGCAAAATATTTAATCCTAAAAACTACATTTTCCAGAAATAAATTAAAAATAGTTTCATTTCCAAGGGCCGACCAACATTTCTCTTATTTGTGGGGCTAATGGTGGAACTGCTAACCCCATTCCATTTATTCCCAATTGGAAACTCCTCTTCCCCACCACCAGATCGCATGCTTTATTTGACTGATAATAATCGTGACTCGGTAATGGACCGTATCTTAAAACAGCTCGCTCAAGTCCATGCACTAGAGGATGAAAAGTTGCGTAAAGCAAATGTAGCTAAATAATTATAATTTCCAAATATCTTTTAAAAATTAGATTAAGAAATCCATTAGGTGGTTTCTTTTATAGCCGACTGCTTGGCTGTCATAATGGACAAGAGTGCAAACTGCGGCAGAACCGTCAGGAATGGCTATCAATGTTAGGAATGTAAGCATTATTTTCATGTGGGACGTTGAAATACAATCTACATGAGGAACGACGCTGGTCTCTTCCGGATATGTAATGATTGTCATTACCGCCACACAAGCTACTGGAAAAATAGCAGCTTCTCTTGATACTTCGATCTAATTTGGCAGTAACGCAACTAGGCTTACCAGTTTTGAGTGCTGCAGTCTACTGTGCTGATGTAACATCTAGCTTACAGTCAGTCATCTCTTACAAATCAGTGTGAAGGTTCAGAAACGTTGCAACTCTGGTAGCCTAAGCCTACCTAGCTCCAATTGCTTCAGTATTTTGGAGACTGAAGACTTCAGCTTTCAAACAACCCAAGAAATTCGTGATTGATTTGACAGTACAAGGCATAAAGAGTAAGCAACTGTAGGCATAATAGTTTTAGGAAGATCAATTATTATGACTACGTGCAGTCCAGCATAGAGACTATCATGCCCTCTGTTTGCTCTGCACACTGCTCAATCATTGTACACCCTCTTATTTATCTTTAGCTCTACCATTCCTATCTGAACAACTTAGCAGAAATACTCGCTCTCAACAGAGAAATTTCTTTATATAGCTACATTCTGTATCAAGAATCCGTCAAAATTCTGTCTATACTATTACGTAACACAGCCATAAATTTGGTTTAGGACATATTCCGACTTCAGCAAACACACTTTTTCCTTCTTTTCTACCTAGACATGTTATGCTGAAGCTATAGCATCATAAGTGGGTTTTTATTTTCTATTAATTAACAGGAAAAAATTGCTTCTTACTATATATAGAAATTTCCTTTTTTTGTAAACAAATGTCTAATGAACAGATAATAAAAAGCGATTTTTCCTTCTCATTTAACAGAAAGAAAATAAAAAACCCACGGTGCTGTAGCTTCAGCGAAACACGTTTGGCTAGAAAAGAAAAAAAAGTTGTGTTGCTGAAGGTGGAAGTTCTCCTAAAACAAAGTTATTTATAAGCAAACACAACAGCGAGTTTCAGCCTCAAGATGGACAAAATAGTCATTTTATGAAATCCATTTTCTGTATCAAGGACCCGACTTTGGAATGATATTTCTCAAAATCTAAGAGAAACTGCTGTCCTTTGCAACCTCAACAGACTGTTAATGGTCTTCCTCATACTTGTCGACAGCTTAAACTAATTAACACCCACCCCCCCTTCACCTGACCTTTCCCTCTTCGCCCCCCCCCCCCCCCACCCCTTTGTGTATGGAGTCTTCTTCTTCTTTTGTTACAAGCCAAGTAAGGACCACGTTCAAGCCATTAAGATAGGATTTCTCCAGTACACCTTCAAATGCTCGATTTTATCATTACTTTGTTGTTCATTTTATTCTCAACTTTTTACAAGTGTTTTGCCCTTTAAACATTTCATCTCCTAATTTTGTTTTTACATGAACAGTTCTTTCTGCAATTTCTTGCTTATTTGTGCAAATTTCTTCTGGGACTTCATGGACTTTTTTAAACTCGTTAGATCTGGATTTCAGTTTTTCGATATTTTGTACGATTTTTCTTGCCATTCTATTCGGACTCGTTCTTTGTATGTGCCAGTAGAACATTAGCCTTCTTTTCTTAATTTCGTCTGTAATTTTTTTCTACTTGATAGTACACTTCTGTGTTACTTCTTAATTTAAATGTTTCTACTGCAGTACTATTTCGTAATATCTCACCTACAATCTGTTAGATCTATGTAAATACTCTGCAGGCCACTGTAACGTGTACAGTGGGGGTTACATCGTACCAATATTATCGATTTTCTTTCCTATTTCATTCGCATACAGAGCGATGGAAAAATGACTGTGCGTATGTCTCTATACTGGCCCTAATCTCTGTTATCCCTCTGTGAGATTTCTCAGTTTCCTTTTATTGATATTAAAATTAGTGTTTCTGATGGGTACGTGCTTTCTGGCCGGATTACTGTATTGTAATTACGGTTGTTTGCATTTCTAGAGTATGATTCTTTCAGTATAAACATCTTTTTCTTACTTGATAATCAGCTACTGAAACAGTCTCCCATTTCTTAACTGTTATTGTCACTGACATTTAAATTGTCTTCTCCGTCATTATCTTTTCTTTTACTGAAAATATTGAAGACTGCTTCAAAACTGCTATACTCATTAATATAATTATTATCTTATTGCCTATTGGTATTATTATTCACTATTTTACTTTTGCCGATAATAACAATTATCCTCAGGTTGATATCACAGGGATAAATACCTTAGCGACAAGTACGGATAGAAAATGCCAATGTTTTGTAATATTTAGTTCCTGGTCCGATATAAGAGAAGGTCTGAAAGGCTTAATCTGGTCAGGCAGAGTAAACCAATAAATAAATAAAAATAAAGAAAACTGTTATTGCAGCGTAGTAGTCACGGAATTTCATAACTGGTACAGAACTCCTAGGAAGTGATTACCAGGTAACTAGAATTTATAAACAACGTGCAGAACTCAGCGACTTCACCTACGACTTATTCTCTTTTGCGGAAGGGTCTTGCAAGGTAAGTTCTTATAATTACAGTAAATGATGTAGATAGCAGTCTGAACTGTGACCTCAGCTAAACAATTGAGAATGACATCAGGCACGTTGCTGAGAATGGTTTTGGTGTGAATTCTTTGAGCTATCTGATAAGCCCTGGATGAAGTGTTCTACGGAATGTGTTAATGCAGAGCTTGGAAAATCACTAAAGGGAGAGGGACGTTCATACATGGGTGTGCTTGATGTATCAAAATGGTTCCGACAAGGAGCTACTGAATGAGAATGATCATATGGCATTGTTGGCCGGGAGACCCCATGCGGGGAAGTTCGGCCGCCGTATTGCAAGTTCTTTTTAGTTGACGCCACTTCGGCGACTTTGCGTGTCAATGACGATGAAATGATGATGAAGAACACACAACACCCAGTCATTACGAGGTAGAGAAAATCCCTGATCCCGCCGGGAATCGAAACCGGGACCCCATGCGCAGGAAGCGAGAACGCTACCGCAAGACCACGAGCTGCGGACACGGAGCTACTTGCACAGCTACTTGCACGGTTAGATGCCCGAAGCGCCCAGTCTCAACACAGCAACCTCCAGCCACTGACGTATGTGGAAAAGCAATCGCACACAAAATGAACCAAATGCAAATACACTAGAAAGAACAGGAGGCTAAAGATACACGTGGCAAGCCAGTACCATAAAAATGACCTAGTTGCTGGAATAAAGCTGAAACCTAAGACCAGCTGAACAGCTGGTACAAGCACAGGCTGACCCTTTTTACATCGGACATTTGACGATTTTTGATCTGTGCTAGACTGTGAATAGTTTCATCAGGTTGATGAAATACTAGTGGATACGGTCCCTCTTAGTTCCACTCGTTGTATCAGACGAGTAGCGATGTTCTTAATGCTTCTGCTGGCAGCTCGCTGATGGAGACGTGTGGCTGCATTAATGGTTCAAATAACTCTGAGCACTATGGGAGTAAACTGCTGAGGTCATTAGTCCCCTAGAACTTTGAACTACTTAAACCTAACTAACCTAAGGACATCACACACATCCATGGCCGAGGCAGGATTCGAACCTGCGACCGTAGCGGTCTCGCGGTTCCAGACTGCAGCGCCAGAACCGCACGGCCACTTCGCTGCATTAATGGTGTAGGCGTGTGCGGTAGTCAGATCTGGTCTGCTGGCGTGACGTCAGTTGAGTTGGTTCTCCGTAAGGGGCTCCGCGTGTTTACGTAGCGGCACCATATACATTCCTCGCTCGTGCGCACGGCGATGGTAAGTGGTTCCCGCTAAGGCGGACGTGCCAGAAGTACGAACGCTAACGCACTCACTGTACCAGAGCTTTTAACTCCCACATCACCCTTTAGCTAATGGCATTTCAATACTATTACAATGAAATGAACACCCTTAGCTGCTTACAGGCGTTGACATACGTTAACGGGGACAGATGAAAATGTGTGCCCCGACCGGGACTCGAACCCGGGATCTCCTGCTTACATGACAGACGCTCTATCCATCTGAGCCACCGAGGACACAGAGGATAGCGCGACTGCAGGGATTTATCTCTGGCACGCCTCCCGCGAAACCCACATTCTCAACGTATTGTCCCGCACTACATTCGTAGTGCCCCCGCCCATTATACTCATTACTCGCGGCGCGTTGCCGATTCCCGTAAGAGTTCGGGCACTGTTTGTGCATTCGCACAGAAGAAGAAGATGGTCAAGTGGCCGGTGAGCCTTAACTATAAATATACTATGATGGTATCTGTTCTTTCGGACATGTCCGAAAGAACAGATACCGTCTTAGTATACAATTTCAATACTATTACACCATCTCGCCAGTAACCATTTTGTTCCATCTGTTGGTTATAGTATGAAAGTTCGCTACTATCAGAGTACCATTTATACCAACTTATTTCTCACAAGGGTAAAGTAAAGGCAGCATTTCAAATTCTGAACTTCAGTTTTACCGAAACAATCACTATCTCCCTACATTAGTCTACCACTTCGAATCCCGTGTAATACTTAAATATAATAAGTACCGGGTGCCCATAATTAAAGTTCAAACGCTGTAGAAAGAGAACCACTGCTCAGAGTGACGTCAGATTTGACTAGCTTGTTATTGACGCAGGGGAAAACGCAACGGAACAAAAAAAAAAAAAAAAAAAAAAAAAAAAAAAAAAAAAAAAATTAACGACAATTTCATCAATAGATGGTGCTGTAAGCGCCTTAAGTATATGGGATCAACAGTTGTAGCACTGCTGGTAAACCCATCCAACACTACAAGGTCGTACCACATCGAATGGGAATGATCAGTTTTTAATTGTCCTGACGCCGAAAACCACATAAAAACCAAATTTACATCGGTTTTTAATCGTCCTGAGACGAAAAACTGCGTGAAAAACAAAATGACGTCGGTTTGCAATTGTCGTGAGACTGGCACGAGAGCCGGCCGCTGTGGCCGTGCGGTTCTAGGCGCTTCAGACCGGAACCGCGTGACTGCTACGGTCGCAGGTACCAATTCTGCCTCGGGCATGGATGTGTGTGACGTCCTTAGGTTAGTTAGGTTTAAGTAGTTCTAAGTTCTGGGGGACTGATGACCTCAGAGGTTAAGTCCCAAAGTGCTCAGAGCCATTTGAACCATTTTGAACTGGCACGAGACATGTTCGATAGTACGCTGTCCACCGTTTTCTGCCACAAGTTGAAATGGATAATCAGCACGTTCCACAACAGATCGAAGTGTCTCACGTTCAGAACACGTTGCGCAATGCGTGTTTTCAGTTCGCTACGTTCGTAACATCTTTCAGAGAACCTCACAGCCAGAAATCACACGGATTAAAAACAGGTGATCTGGACGGCCAGGGTGTTGAGAAGTGACGGCTGATAATTCTAGCATTTCCGAAAAGCTTCTGCAGCAGTCTCTTCATTGGTTGTACTATGTGCGGAGGAGTGCCATCTTACATAAAAATGACGCTACCTACACATCCACGCTGTTGAAGAGTTGGAATAACATTGGAGGGCAAAAGACTCTCTTAGCGTTTACCAATGACAGTAAAGTTAAATTTTCTTTGTCCATATTCTGCAGTTCTGCGTATTGACATGTCCTTGGATATGGAAATGAGCTTCGCCTGTCCACAGAATATTCCATGGCCATTCATTGTCCACTTACACGCGAGCAAGAGACTACAGAGCGAACGTTTGTCAAGGCAGGTCAGCAGGAAGCAGCTTCTGAACATGGGTGATTTTGTATGAATAGCAGTGCCGGAAGTTTTGTAGGATTTCATGCACCGTAGGCATGTCCAAAGTTCGGGCTATTCACCATGCACTGCATGTTTGCACAGCACCGCTCGACTCCTTCTGCAGTGCTGTGGCACATCTTCCGTAGTCGTCGGGTCAACTACTTTCCTCCCTCTCCACACTGCACCTTAAAAGAACCTATCGTTTCGAATTTTGTAATCATTTTCTCCAGACCCTAATCAGACATCAGACTGACGCCTTTTTTCGTAACGTTGAATGTCCGAACTTCTGCAAGGCTCCTGGCGCACAGTCACCGTTCTTGTACACTACTGGCCATTAAAATTGCTACACCACAAAGATGACGTGCTACAGACGCGAATTTTAACCGACAGCAAGAAGATGCTGTTATATGCAAATGATTAGCTTTTCAGAGCATTCACACAAGGTTGGCGCCGGTGGCGACACCTACAACGTGCTGACATGAGGAAAGTTTCCAACCGATTTCCCATACACAAACAGCAGTTGACCGGCGTTGCCTGGTGAAACGTTGTTGGGACGCCTCGTGTAAGAAGGAGAAATGCGTACCATCACGTTTCCGACTTTGATAAAGGTCGGATTGTAGCCTATCGCAATTGCGGTTTATCGTATCGCGACATTGCTGCTAGCGTTGGTCGAGATCCAATGACTGTTAGCAGAATATGGAAACGGTGGGTTCAGGAGAGTAATACGGAACGCCGTGCTGGACCCCAACGGCCTCGTTATCACTAGCAGTCGACATGACAGGCATCTTATCCGCATGGCTGTAACGGATCGTGCAGCCACGTCTCGATCCCTGAGTCAACAGATGGGGACGTTTGCAAGACAACAACCATCTGCACGAACAGTTCGACGACGTTTGCAGCAGCATGGACTATCAGCTCGGAGACCACGCCTGCGGTTACCCTTGACGCTGTATCACAGACAGGAGCGCCTGCGATGGTGTACTCAACGACGAACCTGGGTGCACGAATGGCAAAACGTCACTTTTTCGGATGAATCCAGGTTCTGTTTACAGCATCATGATGGTCGCATCCGTGTTTGGCGACATCGCGGTGAACGCGCGTTGGAAGCTTGTATTCGTCATCGCCATACTGGCGTATCACCCGGTGTGATGGTATGGGGTGCCATTGATTACACGTCTCGGTCACCTCTTGTTCACATTGACGGCACTTTGAACAGTGGACGTTACATTTCAGATGTGTTACGACCCGTGGCTCTACCATTCATTCGATCCCTGCGAAACCCTACATTTCAGCAGGATAATGCACGACCACATGTTGCAGGTCCTGTATGGGCCTTTCTGGATACAGAAAATGTTCGACTGCTACCCTGGCCAGCACATTCTACAGATCTCTCACCAACTGAAAACGTCTGGTCACTGGTCGCCGAGCAACTGGCTCGTCACAATACGACAGTCACTACTCTTGATGAACTGTGGTATCGTGTTGAAGCTGTATGGGCAGCTGTAACTGTACACGCCATCCAAGCTCTGTTTGACTCAATGCCCAGGCGTATCAATGCCGTTATTACGGCCAGAGGTGGTTGTTCTGGGTACTGATTTCTCAGGATCTATGCACCCAAATTGCGTGAAAATGTAATCACATGTCAGTTCTAGTATAATATATTTGTCCAAAGAATACCCGTTTATCATCTGCATTTCTTCTTGGTGTAGCAATTTTAATGGCTAGTAGTGTAGAAGCAGCGCGCGATCCTTCATGGAGACAGTCACTTTGCTCGTCTCGAACGCAAACAGAGGAACAGGCATGTGCTACGCGTCACTTGGTGTGCATATTCTGACGCTTACACCGCCACCTATTGATCAAATTTTTTGTTCCATGGTGTTTCCCTTTGCGTCAATAATACGCTGTTCAAATTTGATGTCATTTTGAGCAGTAGTTCTCTATCTACAGCGTTTTAAAACTGGAACTTTAATTACGGACCCCCTGTGTCTCTGCTATAAACATAGTCACGCAATTTGCAGTGCTATTTGGCTCGTATTTGAGGTAGTGTAATGGTCAAGGAATTAGATTCGTGTCACCATCCATACGTCTGCTGAAAAGATAGTTGTAGAAAAGAATCTGACTGAGGACAACCGAAATCAACCAGCGGGTTTGTTACCAGAGTGTTGCATCGCTGTCGTAGTTGTATATTGAATATTGTTACTGCTGTAGATTATAGAGAAGTTTGCCAGTTGATTAGTTTAAAGTTTACCGACATATGAACAAAATATTAAAACAATCCCCTTATCTTGTTACATTGTTCACGTTACACCAAATTTCACTCTACTCATTTTCTGGTGCCTAGATGTTGGTTTCATGCCACGAAAATATACATAGCGTTGTTCTCAAGATTGCGTCTGTGTTTACGCAAAGGCAATAAGTTGCGGATCATACCATATATTGTTCCTTTGGTTGTTATTTTGGCGGAGAACGGAAGGCTCCAGAGTCTGCAATGTACAGTGTATTTTTCCTGGTGAAATTAACTGCGATTGCATCTACTTCTACATCATACTCCGCAAGCCGCCTAATGGTGTGTGGCGGAGGTACTTTCGGTACCAATATCTGATCCCTCTAACCCTGTTCCACTCGCTAATAGTGCGTGGGAAGAATGCTTGTCGGCAAGCCTCTGTATTGGCTCTAATTTCTCGAATTTTTACCTCGTGGTCAATACGCGAGATGTATGTGGGGGAAGTAATATGTTGTCTGACTCCCCCTGAGAAGTGCTATCCCGAAATTTCAATAGTAAATCTCTCCGTGATGCACAACGCCTCTCTTGTAACGTCTGCCAGTGGCGTTTGTTTAGCATCTCCGTAACGCCCTCTCGCCGGTTAAACGATCCCGTAACGAAAGCTGGCCGGAGTGGCGGAGCGGTTCTAGGCGCTTCAGTCCGGAACCGCGCTGCTGCTGCGGTCGCAGGTTCTAATCCTGCCTCGGGCATGGATGTGTGTGATGTCCTTAGGTTAGTTGGGTTTAAGTAGTTCTAAGTCTAAGGGACTGATGACCTCGGATGTTAAGTCCCATAGCGCTTAGAGCCATTTGAACCGTGACGAAAAGCGCCGCTCTTCGTTGTGAGGCATAGCGCCGTATAACGATGCTGCCTTGGAGGTGGTTAAGTGGGAGATGTGTCTCAGAGCTGGATAGTGACAGAAGGTGACGCGAGACTGGATGCGCACGTAGTTTATGTATCAGCCGATAGAGGACAATATTGGACAGGAGGACTGTGATTTTAGTTTCGATTGTGCCCACTAGAGTGCACTAAAGTAACAGAATGTTTTTCATAAACTGTTCTAGTATTTTCATAAAGTGTTATTATGTCTTTTTGTGTATGTAAAATGTTATAAATGTGTTTTAGCAGTATGAATGATGCTTGATTGTGGTTTAAGGTTAATATGAAGATAATTGTTTAACGAGTTATGTAGCAGGATTTAGTGTAGGAACATTTCGAAGAAGTATGGATATGGACAAAGGGGATTTTTGTAGAATAGATTTGTAAAGTAAGTTTATGGTAAAGGGAAAGTTAATTCAGGTATAAATAACAATAGTAAATAACTTTATGCATAAGCAAAACTCGAGCATATTAGATAATTACGTCGGTAAAAAGTGCAGTCGTTAGGTTTACTATTTTGCGATTGGTTATTGATGAAAAGTGCGGATTGACGCGGGGGAATGTTGTTTTGCTATTGGCTGTTGAGTAAACTGACCAATGGTAAAGCAATATTCTTCGCGCGCCTTTCTCTGCTGGTAGAGAAGACTTAGAGTATTCTAGAGAAGAGTGGGAGCCTAGCCATGAAACAGTTCGCACGTGTGTAGTAGTAGTTCGGATGGAAACGATAAGTTGCCCGATCTAGCAGTGTTTCATACATCAAAACTGTGGTAAAGTGGTGGCATAATTATTCCAAAGGGCGTGTAGAAATTTCGGAAATTTTAAGTGAATTTTGTGACGAAAAAAGACATATATTCCGCGTGGCGTATTGAGCAGGTCGGTGGCAAGAAACTGTGACTATATTTGGTACCGACAGGCTTAATATTTGGCGAGCATTATCAATCAAAAACAATCAGTATTGTTGTAGCTATTACGTTTTCGGGAAATGCAACACCATAAACTTGCTAACGTGAGTGGAAGGGATTATGAGTGACTGTGTTAAGACTAGCACGGGCTTGGCAGTGATACTTGTTCACCTAAGTTTCTGAACGTATTAATTGAGGACAAAATTTCCAAACTTTCATTTGTGTGAAAACTCTCTCCCGCAACGTAGATTAGTGACTTCAATTGAGCCTGGTTCACGTCGAAGCACGGCAGGTTTCACTCGGCTTGCCTACTGATGATCTGCTGAGACAATTTTCACAGGTGGGTGCAGGTCCGTCGTAAAGGGACGGAAAGAACCGCGCCGCCGCAGTTGGATCTTCTCTATCTCCACTATCAGTCCTACTTGAGATGGAATGCTCAAGAATCGGGCGAATAAGCGCCTTACAAGCCACTTCTTTCGTGGATGAGTTACATATCTTAAGATTCTTCCGATGAATCTGAGTCTGGGGTCTGTTTTTCTCACTATGTGCTTTACGTGGTCTTTCCACTTAAGATCGCTCTGGATAGTTACGCCTAGATATTTTACGGCAGACGCTGTTTCCAGCTGTTTGTCTTCAATAGTGTGGCTGCACAGTAGTGGATTTCTTTATAAGAATAGATAAGTGCAGAAACAAAATCTAAATCGCAACGCGAAGAGTTACATTGTCTTCAGGAATTACAAGCATTTTAACAATGACTGGTTGGATTTCTGCAGAATGTTCTATTTTGTCTCATGGTCAAATAACACATGTATTATTCAGCCGCCCAGCTATGGTTTCAGTACGAGTG
Organism: Schistocerca piceifrons; assembly: GCF_021461385.2. Lineage (NCBI taxonomy): Eukaryota > Metazoa > Arthropoda > Insecta > Orthoptera > Acrididae > Schistocerca > Schistocerca piceifrons. The sequence goes on from NC_060139.1 coordinate 71,683,971, forward strand.
GCTGCCCCATAATGTTTACGTCGGGGAAAGAGAGTCAGAAATATATATAGCTGGTACATTGCAGTATTGTTATAAGTGGAGCGCTCCTTGAGTAAATAATTACTTAAGTGTCTGTTGTACAAGAACGCAAACACGACTTCGAGTTCCCACGTTCACTGGAGGCATCCGTGCTGCAAAGTAGCGATCCGAGCCAGCTACTTCCTGCTGCAACAGCCAAATATTACCATTACGAATGTTTGCTTGCAAATGCGCATCTCATTTTAGCTGTACGTAACGTTCAAAATAACTTACTGTCCTCTTATTCTATGGGTCTACCAAAACGATAACATTAACAACAATCGGTCTCTTTTTCCCCTGGTCACATACTCTGCGTTGCACTTGAACTCAGCTGCACTTCTTCGCGTGACCAAGATTAATTTCTGCCGTGGGTTCTCTAAGAGAGAGGAAAGATGCCTGGGAGAGTCAGTCTGGTCGAATAACGTACAGGCATTGATTATCAGATGAACTGCAATGAAGAACCGGAGGGACGTTGGAAACAGCTAAAACACAGACTGAAATGACCCAGTGCTTAAATGTTCGGCTTCTGTTATTCACAGAATGTGGTAATAAATTCCAGTGACGGGTAGAGTCCGGCAGTTTCATCTAAAGTCTACCAAGAAATAAGATGTAGCCAACGAACAACTTTTTCTGTTATGCACTTGACGGAATAAGACCTTCAGAACTGCGGTGTAATCTTTCTAAAGTCACAAGAACATCATTGAATAGGTATGCAGAAAGGTAGTCTAAAGAAAAATGTAAACAGGGCGCCCAGCCACTTGCATTCTGTTGACTCAAAGGGGCGCATGTTGTGGACAGGCTAGCATGTGCACCAGACTGTAGAATTTTTCGTGGATGTGTTCCAGTTTTGTTTGGTACGTTACAGCACATTGTGTTTGATTTGGCAAGCATTAGAAGCCTGTTTTCGTCTGTGAAACATCCCTCTTTATGGTCTCTACAATGTGTAGTGTAAGTTTAGCTGGACTGATACATTGCCTGAAGGCTTCTGTTTCGTTTTCTTTGGCCGACGGGTGTTTGACAGACGTTCCACCGGTGGTAGTCGTTGGCTGGTTGGTTGTGGGTTAAGCGACTAAAAAGCGGCATCATCTTTCCTTCGATCAAGAGATGGTTCATCTGAAGTTGGTGATGTCAGCCAGAAACTACCGCGAAAGCAAAGAGAGCTTCACTGCAAGTTTAAACGCAACCAAAACCTCTCAGACAAACAGAAGCTAAACGATGTCAAAGTTAGCGTAAAGAGGGCTATGCGTGAAGCGTTCAGTGAATTCAAAAGTAAAATTCTTTGTACCGACTTGACAGAAAACCCTAGGAAGTTCTGGTCTTACGTGAAATCAGTAAGTGGCTCGAAACAGCATATCCAGCTACTCTGGGATGATGATGGCATTGAAACAGAGGATGACATGCGTAAAGCTGAAATACTAAACATCTTTTTCCAAAGCTGTTTCACAGAGGAAGACCGCACTGCAGTTCCTTCTGTAAATCCTCGCACAAACGAAATAATGGCTGACATCGAAATAAGTGTCCAAGGAATAGAAAAGCAACTGAAATCACTCAACATAGGAAAGTCCACTGGACCTGTCGGGATACCATTCGATTCTACACAGAGTACGCGAAAGAACTTGGCCCCTTCTAACAGCGGTGTACCGCAAGTCTCTAGAGGAACGGAAGGTTCCAAATGATTGGAAAAGAGCACAGGTAGTCCCAGTTTTCAAGAAGGGTCGTCGAACAGATGCGCAAAACTATAGGCCCTATATCTCTGACATCGATCTGTTGTAGAATTTTAGAACATATTTTTTTCTCGCGTATCATGTCATTTCTGGAAACCGAGAACCTACTCTGTAGGAATCAACATGGATTCCGGAAACAGCGTTCGTATGAGACCCAACTCGCTTTATTTGTTCATGAGATCCAGAAAATATTAGATACAGGCTCCCAGGTAGATGCCATTTTCCTCGACTTCCGGAAGGCGTTCGATACAGTTCCGCACTGTCGCCTAATAAACAAAGTAAGAGCCTACGGAATATCAGACCAGCTGTGTGGCTGGATTGAAGAGTTTTTAGCAAACAGAACACAGCATGTTGTTCTCGATGGAGAGACGTCTACAGACGTTAAAGTAACATCTGGCGTGTCACAGGGGAGTGTTATGGAACCATTGCTTTTCACAATATATATAAATGACCTAGTAGATAGTGTCGGAAGTTCCATGCGGCTTTTCGCGGATGATGCTGTAATATACAGAGAAGTTGCAGCATTAGAAAATTGCAGCGAAATGCAGGAAGATCTGCAGCGGATAGCCACTTGGTGCAGGGAGTGGGAACTGACCCGTAACATAGACAAATGCAATGTATTGCAAATACATAGAAAGAAGGATCCTTTATTGTATGATTATATGATAGCGGAACAAACACTGGTAGCAGTTACTTCTGTAAAATATCTGGGAGTATGCGTACGGAACGATTTGAAGTGGAATAATCATATAAAATTAATTGTTGGTATGGCGGGTGCCAGGATGAGATTAATTGGGAGAGTCCTTAGAAAATGTAGTCCATCAACAAAGGAGGTGGCTTACAAAACACTCGGTCCACCTATACTTGAGTACTGCTCATCAGTGTGGGATCCGTACCAGGTCGGGTTGACAGAGAAGATCCAAAGAAGAGCAGCGCGTTTCGTCACAGGGTTATTTGGTAAGCGTGATAGCGTTACGGGGATGTTTAGCAAACTCAAGTAGCAGACTCTGCAAGAGAGGCGCTCTACATCGCGGTGTAACTTGCTGTCCAGGTATCGAGAGGGAGCGTTTCTGGATGAGGTATTGAATGTATTGCTTTCCACTACTTATACCTCCCGAGGAGATAACGAATGTAAAATTAGAGAGATTCGAGCGCGCGCGGAGGCTTTCCGGCAGTTGTTCTTCTCGCGAACCATACGCGACTGGAACAGGAAAGGGAGGTAATGACAGTGGCACGTAAAGTGCCCTCCACCACACACCGTTGGGTGGCTTGCGGAGTATAAATGTAGATGTAGATATTTGATTGATGCCAGCCAGATATTTGAGTTGTACCTCGATCAAGAGAGAGTTGTTATGGAGTTAGTGATGTCAGTCAGATATTTGATCGAGTTATGCCTCGACCAATAGGCAATTCATCTGCTGTTAGTGATGTCAGCCAGATATTTGATAGAGTTATCAAGGTATATAGGAGCGGTAAAATCGGGGCCTTGGAAGCGATATTGATGCGAGAGTAGAGAGATAATTTAAAGAGCTGTAAAAGTACATAGGTCGGACCAGTACATAGGTCAGAGCAGACTTGGAGTTTCTTACGGCTCATATGTGACGAGGGAAATAGCACCATCTTCCGAGCCCCTGGCCAACCCGACTAAGGACGAAGGCAGTTTCAGAGTAAAGAGTGCCTTTTAGCCGGGGGATTCGTAGCAGTAAGAGTGAGAAGGCTAAAAACGTAATTGATGACAGCTGAATCGACAATAACAAAAGAAGGTGCGAAAAATCATCAGGTCAGTAGGTGGATGGGGCCAGGCAAGTGTCCTCAGGCTCTCCGTGCTATGGTGGCTGTCTCTCCAACAGCCGTCTCATCCCCGATTTTAAAGTGTCAAAGTGATAAAGAGGAGAACAGCGCCCACTATTCAATCACATCTACATCTACATCTATACGCCACAAGCCACCTTACGGTGTATGGCGGACGACAGTTTGTGTACCACTCTCACTTCCCGCCTTTTCCTGTTCGGGTCGCGAACGGTTTGCGGGAAGATAGGATGTTGGGAAGCCTCCATGTGAGCGTTAATTTTACCTTCGGGTTTTTTCGCGAGATATGCGTAGGAGGAAACAACACGCTGGTTAACTCTCTAGGGAATCTTACACGAAAGCACACTCTGATGCAGAACGTCCTTCTTATCTGCCACTGGAATTTCCTGAGCATCTCCGTGAAGGTCACTAAATGAAACTGTAGCGACACGCACAGTCATTCTTTGCATCTTCTTTATTTTCTCTGTCAATGATTTCTGGTACACATCCCATACTGACAAGCAGTATTCAGGTACTGGTCCAATGAAGGTTTTGTAAGCTAACTACTTTGTGGCTGTACTACACTTCCAGTGGATTCTTGCAATAAATCTACCTTATTCTGAGAATAGTTTCATGCTGTCCTCCTACTATATATCGCTCTTTCTAGATATTTTGTGGATGTGACTACTACTAGTGATTGTCCTGCAATATTTCTGCCTCTTTGTTGCGCAATACGTTACGTTTGTTTATGTTGAGAACTGACAGCCAGATCTTACACGAAGCGCCAATTATTCGCAGGTCATCGTACATTTCCGTACAATTTTCTAGCGTTGCGATTTCCCTGTAAACGACAATACGTTACGTTTGTTTATGTTGAGAACTGACAGCCAGATCTTGCACGAAGCGCCAATTATTCGCAGGTCATCGTTTGGCGTTAATGTGCTGTTTCAGCAAACGACTGACGTGAGTGCCTTTGCTAACAGCATGATATGGCTGCAGCGCCTCTCATTTTTGTTGGACCATAAATAACTAGGGAACGATGACCTACTCAGATGAGTCCCGATTTCAGTTGGTAGGATACGACGGTAGGGTTCGAATGTGACGCAAACCTGACGAATCCATGGACCCAAGTTGTCTACAACGCACTGTGCTAGCTGCTGGTGGCTCCATAATGGTATGGGCAGTGTTTACATGGAATGGATTGGGTCCTCTGGTCGGACTGAACCGATCATTAACCGGAGACGGTAATGTTCGGCCACTTGGATACCATTTGAGCGTTTCATGAACTTCATTTTCCCAAACAGCGATGGGATTTTTATGGATGACAACGTGCATGTCACCAGGTGCTTTGAAGAGCATTCTGGACAGTTCGAGCGAATGATTTAGCGACCCAGGTCGCCCGACATGAATCCATCGAACATTCATTGGACATAATAGAGAGGTCAGTTCGTGCACAAGATTCTGCACCGGCAACACTTTCGCTACAGGGGTAGCACAGTTCATTATTTCCGAAAGGAGCTTCCGACGATGCACTGAGTCCAGGCCGAGTTGCTGGACTACGCCGGGCTAAAGGAGGTCCGACACGATGTTAGGAGGTATCACATGACTTTTGTCGCATCAGCGTATTGAAACAAATAGTTTTTGTGTTGATCAGAACCTTGAAGTATGTGATTGTAAGGTGTTGCTACAGAATACTTTTCTGATAATTGTTACATTCTACAAATCTCCTCTGCGAAACTTCCATCTATTTATGAAAAATCTACAAGCGTAATTAAGCTACCTGTCACACAAGAAGAAACAGTTAATAGCTTGCAGAGATTTCAATGTAGATTTCTTAGACGATACGAACAGGAAAAATGAACCAGATTTCAAAATGGTTCAAATGGCTCTGAGCACTATGGGACTTAACTTCTGAGGTCATCAGTCCCCTAGAACTTAGAACTACTTAAACCTAACTAACCCTAAGGACATCACACACATCCGTGCCCGAAGCAGGATTCGAACCTGCGACCGTAGCGGCCGCGCGGTTCCAGACTGTAGCGCCTAGAACCGCTCGGCCACACTGTCCGGCGACCAGATTTAATGTTTGGGTGTTTCTGTCTCATTTCTGTAGTCACTTTTCCGCCGGCTGGAGTGGCCGAGCGGTTCTAGGCGCTACAGTCTGGAACCGCCCGCCCGCTACGGTCGCAGGTTCGAATCCTGCCTATGGCATGGATGTGTGTGATGTCCTTTGGTTAGTTAGGTTAAGTAGTTCTAAGTTCTAGGGGACTGATGACCTCAGAATTTAAGTCTCATAGTGCTCAGAGCCTTTTGAACCATTTGTAGTCACTTTTCCAACTCGTGTGCATCAAAATAGTAGGACACTGATTGATAACATTTGTATAGATAGTCCTCCGGCTGAAACAATTAATGTGCACCCAGTTCCTAATGGACTATCTGATCATGATGCACAATTAATGGAAATAAACGCCGCCCGGGATTAGCCGAGCGGCATTAGGCGCTGCAGTCATGGACTGTGCGGTTGGTCCCAGCGGAGGTTCGGGTCCTCCCTCGGGCATGGGTGTGTGTGTTTGTCCTTAGGATAATTTAGGTTAAGTAGTGTGTAAGCTTAGGGACTGATGACCTTAGCAGTTAAGTCCCATAGGATTTCACACACATTTTTTTGGAAATAAACAGCATGGGACCTTACAACTCTGAGGCGCATTCTTGCAAAAGAATAAGGCTTTTTAATGAGAATAGGATACAACGTTTTTAGAGTAAGCTAAAATGTATGGTGTGGGATGAGGTACATGTAGAAAGAGGTGCTAATTACCAATTCAATTTATTCCATAGATATTTGAAAGCTGCTTTCCTAACAAAGTATCCAGAATATCCACTAAAAAAAAATAGTAATCGGTGGATAACCAAGGGAACAGAAACCTCATGTAAGAGGATGAGGGAAATTTAAACAAAGGCCAGAGGAAGTCAAAAGATCCGACACTACTTGCACACTACAGAAAATACTGTATGTAGTATTTTAAGGGAAGTCATTAAAAGTCCTAAGAGAAATAAATTATACGGATGGTAAATCAAAACTACATGGGACATTGTCAAATGGAGACAGAACAGCCAGTCAGTTTACAAGATTCCATAACAATGAAACTAAATGACAATGTTGTGACTGATAACTCACAAGCTGCAAGTACTTTTAACAATCATTTTCTACACATAGCAGCAAATATGGGATTAAATGATTCATTTGTAGAAGCAAGAGCATATATTAAAAATGTCATTCCACAAAACTTTAAGCAACATCCAACACTGAAGTTAATACAGTCACAAAAATTCGAAAAACTAAATCTCGTTTGGGGTTGATGAAAATTCAAACAGATTTCTGAAAGGTTGTTCCATCTTAATAAGTAACGCCCTTAATGATATACGGAATGCATCAATTGCAAAGGGAATTTTTCCAGAAAGGTTAAAATTTGCTGTTGTTAAACCACTTCGTAACAGAGGTGAGAAGACAGACAACTGTTGTCCAGTTTCCTTACTGACATCGTTTTCCAAAATATTCGAAAAAATAATGTACTCAAGAGTAATTGGACACTTAAGTGGAACCAATTTACTTAGCATACCACAGTTTGGACTCCAGAAGGATTGCTCAATTGAGAATGCTGTTTATACATTCATCAAATAGTACATGCCTTAAATAATAATATATCGCTATTTGGTATTTTTTATGATCCTTCCAAAAAGTTTGATTGCCTAGTTCATGTTACTCTCTTAGAAAAACACAGGTTTTATGGAACTGATGGCTTTACACTCAGCTGGTTTCAGTCATATTTAACAAACAGAATGGAAAAGGTTGTGTTGACTAATTCAGACCATGTTGGAATGGTAGGTAATTTTAGTGACAGGGGGAAAATCACAAAGTGGGATCCCACATGGTTAAATTTGGGTCTCACTCCTATTCCTTATATGTGTGAATGATCTTCCATTTAACATTCAACAAGAAATTTGGACAAGGTGGTGTATGCCTTTGAGTTACATAACGTATTTATCTATAGAGTCACTGAACTGTAAATAAATTGAGACAGAAATCAAACTTCCCGTGGCTGTCAGATCTCAACACATGTCACTTGTTCATGACAGTATTGTGCTATCTTTAGAAAAAAAAATGGTTGAAATGGCTCTGAGCACTATGGGACTTAACTTCTGAGGTCATCAGTCCCCTAGAACTTAGAACTGCTTAAACCTAACTAACCTAAGGACATCATACACATCCATGCCCAAGGCAGGATTCGAACCTGCGACCATAGCTGTCGCGCGGTTGCAGACTGTAGCGCCTAGAACGGCTCGGCCACTCCGGCCGGCGCTATCTTTACAGCTGAGATTTTCTTGTTAAATGATGGAATAGCTGTCATCGGTTTTTGAACTGAACTGCGACTGGCTATGGTAACTGTAAGTGTGGTGTCACCGCCAGACACCACGCTTGCTAGGTGGTAGCTTAAATCGGCCGCGGTCCATTTAGTACATGTCGGACCCGCGTGTCGCCACTGTGTGATCGCAGACCGAGCGCCACCACAAGGCAGGTCTCTAGATACGGAATAGCACTCGGCCCAGTTGTACGACGACTTTGCTAGCGACTACACTGCCGAAGCCTTTCTCTCATTTGCCGAGAGACAGTTAGAATAGCCTTCAGCTAAGTTCATGGCTACGACCTAACAAGGCGCCATTAACCATTTTAAGATAGAGTCTCACTTGTATCATCAAGAAATGTCTCATCAAGAACGATGTATACAACAAGGATTAAAAGTTAAGTAGAATAGCAGCTACGTACTTTTCTTGCTACAATTCATTACGTATCCTGTTTCAGACCTCTATCTAGATTAACGCGTGCCTTTCGGCTACTTCAGTGTGGCGTAGTTGTCTTGTTACGCCACAACAGTTGGCGACGAGGCAACAGAAAGGGTTTTGTTCTTTCTAATTGCTTACATTTACTTGTATCATGGCTTCGCCAGATGTACTGTCCGAATTTTATCTCTTGCAGAATCAGCAGACGCAGGCGTTATTGGATGCCCTTGGACAGCTTGTCCAGGGTCAACGTGCCATTCAAACCGATGCGGCAGCGGCCGCTTCACCGCTACCGCAGCCACAACATGCAGTTGCACCGCCGTTTCGCAAGTTTGACCCCACCCAAGAGACATAGACTGAGTGGTCACGCCAGTTTGGATTTCATCTCGCCGCCTACAGAATTCAAGGTAACGAGCGGCAGCCTCATTTATTGTCGTGTGTAGGGGTGCAAACGTACCGTGTGATAGTGAAATTGTTTCCCCGACGCGACGTAGCAACACTGTCCTACGAAGAAATTTTGTCGGCATTGGACGCCTATTTCAAAGAAACAGTTAATGTAGTTGCAAAAAGGTATACGTTCTTTCGTACAAAACGTACGGCCGGTCAAACTAATAGGGAGTGGGTTGCAACATTGCAAGGCCTTACAAGGGATTGTGCTTTTGAGTGTGAATGTGGACTCCCTTATTCAGATACTATGGTACGTGATGCAATCGCACAGAACGTTTCTGATGTTCGCATACGGGAACAGATATTGAAACTAGTTAATCCGTCCCTTCAACAAGTGATAGGCATATTGGATAGACAAGACACACTTGACTTTGCTCAGGAATCATTTGCAACTTCGCCAGCCGTGTGTAACATTAACCGGCCCGCCGGGCGCGCTGCGCGGCCCGGTCAGCTGCCCTCGCGCACGTCCGCGCAGCTGCCGCCACGCTCTAAACCAGGTGTGCCGCGCCAGCACACAAATGCAGTGAAATCATGCCCGTGGTGTGCTACTAGACATTCGCGTGAACATTGCCCGTCACGCAAAGCTATTTGCTTTTCTGTCATAAGAAAGGACATGTTCAAAGTGTTTGCCAGAAAAAGCTCAGATCAGACACTCTTAATCATTCCAGGCCCTTTGCTTCGCGCCGGAATCGAACCAAGGACACTCAGGCTCATGGACCTTCGCCCATGGACATTCATGTAGTTAATGCCACTTCGTCCGGTGCCACTTTCTTTAACAGTGACTGTGTTCGTCCCACAAAAAGTGTGCGTCGACGTCGCCGGAAATCACGTCAATTAGCAAGTGATGCTGTACCTGTATCAGTTCAAATTGCACGAGACAGTCGCTCTTGTCGTCAGCAGGACAATAAACTTTTTGTAGATTTGGACTTTAATCGCAAGGTCATACCATTCCAGCTCGATACCGGAGCTGCAGTTTCATTGCTCAATCACGACACGTACAAACAACTGGGCAAACCTCCGTTGCGTGCAGCAACTGTTAAGCTCACTACATATTCAGGACAGCATATCCCTGTGTTAGGACAGTGCACTCTTCTTGCAACATACAAGGGACAAACAAAACTTGTGTCATTTTACGTTCTTCATTCTTCTACTGCAGTGAACTTGTTTGGTTCAGTTTTATTTCGGTTGTTTAACATGTCTATTGTAAATCAGGTCCTATCAGTGAATTAGACTGTGCCTTCAGACAGTGTTTCTCGGCTATGTGAAGAATTTGCAGACATTTTTGCACCGGGCCTTGGTTGCGCTAAGAATTATGAAGCACATTTGGAACTGAAAGTCAACGCGCAACTGAAATTTTTCAGAGCGCGCAATGTTCCTCACGCATTGCGTGATGAGGTCGCAAGAACATTAAACGATTTAGACTCACAAGGTGTGAGTGAATGTGCGCAATGCCTCTTCTCTTTCAGCTCCGCTTCATCGCTTACGCCGTACATGTGTTCCGTTCGTCTGGACGACGGCATGCGAACGCGCCTTTCGCCAGTTGAAATCGGCGTTGCTTTCTAATACTTGCCTTACGCCATTCGATCCCCAGAAACCCCTTTTGTTGATGGTAGATGCATCGGAATTCGGGATCGGTGCTGTGCTTGCGCACAAAGTTGGCTCGCATGATCGCCCTATTGCCTTTGCGTCAAAATTGCTCTCGTCTGCGCAAAGAAATTATTCACAGATAGAGAAAGAAGCTTTGTCTCTCATATTTGGTGTTACTAAGTTCCATGATTTCTTGTATGGTCGTCACTTTACCATCATCACAGACCACAAACCTTTGACGTCGCTTTTTCATCCGAACAAGCCTGTACCTCCGCGTACAGCGCAGAAATTCATTCGCTGGTCTATTTTCCTCTCGCAGTACCGCTACGATATCTTGTATCGGTCCAATGCTAAGCACGGAAACCCCGATGCGTTGTCCCGTTTGCCTGTTGCTGAGGATAGAGCATTCGATTCTTCCGAACTTGCTTGCATGTTCATTGATTCGGAAACCGATGAAGTGGTCGAATAGTTTCCGATTGATTTTCGTCGTGTAGCTACAGCCACAGCTGCTGACTCGGTCCTTGCTACCGTTTTGCGTTTTGTTGTTACGCAATGGCCTTTGTCAAAGTCTCGGATCGAGGATCCGTTGGTTCGCCGATTTTTTGCTCATAAGGAGAGACTTTTTGTTCGACGTGGTGTTTTCTTGTTACGTTCTGCTAATGATCAGTCCAGAGTCGTGGTCCCACGTTCGTTACAGTCCTCTGTTTTACGGCTTCTTCACCAAGGTCATTGGGGTATAGTGCGAACGAAACAACTTGCTCGTCAGCACTGTACTTGGTTCGGAATCGATGCTGCGATTACGACTATGTGTTCTTCTTGCATGGCGTGTGCTGAACAACAATCCGCACTGCCGCGGAAAGTCTTTGCATGGCCAAAAGCCACTTCCCCTTGGCAACGCTTGCACATAGATTTTGCTGGTCCCTTCTGGAATGCTCGATGGTTGGTTCTGGTAGATGCCTTCAGTAATTTTCCTTTTATTGTCCGGATGTCTTCCACGACGTCATCTGCCACCATCCAAGCGTTGTCTGCTATCTTTTGCATTGAAGGTCTTCCGCAGACTATTCTTTCCGACAATGGCCCCCAATTCATGTCCGCAGAATTTCAGTCATTCTGCCAGGCCAATGGTATTCAACATCTGACATCCGCGCCGTTTTCGCCTCAGTCAAACGGTGCCGCTGAACGATTGGTCCGGACTTTCAAGTCACAGATGTTAAAGTTGAAAGAGTCGCATTCTCGGGAGGACGCGTTGTTGCTCTTTTTGTCATCGTATCGCTCTCAGCCCCGAGATGGTCGCTCGCCGGCTGAGTTGCTCCACAGTCGTCCTCATCGAACCTTGATGTCTTTGCTGCATCCGCCGCATCAGGTTCCTGTGCAGCGGCAGACTTCTGCTTTTCCTCCAGGCGACGTTGTATTCTATCGCAACTATCGAGGTTCACGGCGTTGGCTCGCAGGGCGCATTCTTCGCTGCCTCGGCCGCGCGATGTATTTGGTTTTGGGGGCCTCTGGTGAGGTGCGTCGGCATCTCAATCAGCTGCGCCTCTGTCGTCGCACCGGTTCTGCCGCTCCCCGTCTGCTTTCAGCGACGGTGCCGTCCGGTCAGCGCCCTGGGGACGCATCTACTGGCTCGCCTCATCCCCAGGTGTTCCCGCGATGCCTTCCATTTTGCCCCATGGCGACGCGCCGCCGCAGCCGCCGCCGCCGCCGCCGCCGCCTGTTCTCCCGCCGGCGCCGCCCGCATTCGACGCTTCGCTGCAGCCGCCACGCGCCTCCCTGGGTCACGCGCCGCCGATCGCTTCCCGTGGCCAGCTGTCCTCCGCCATGGAACTCTTGCCCGCTCCGGACCACATGGCGTCTTCGCGCGTCGGATATCCCGACGCAATGGAGGTCGACCCTTCGGCCCCTCCTGTCTCCTTACGGGCGCATACACCGCATGTTGACGTGCACCCTGGACTAGGTTTTCAGGCGTTTCCTAGCTCCCCTCGGACCGAATGGCCGGGTGCGGGTGGCACAGCCTCGCCTGTTGTTAGGCTGCCCACCTCATCGCATACGTCAACATGGGGTCCTCCCCACGGCGGGCGGAAGCCTTATAACACGACCGTTCGCCGATTTGCGGGGGAGGAATGTGGTGTCACCGCCAGACACCACGCTTGCTAGGTGGTAGCTTAAATCGGCCGCGGTCCAATTAGTACACGTCGGACCCGCGTGTCGCCACTGTCAGTGATCGCAGACCGAGCGCCACCACAAGGCAGGTCTCTAGATACGGAATAGCACTCGGCCCAGTTGTACGACGACTTTGCTAGCGACTACACTGCCGAAGCCTTTCTCTCATTTGCCGAGAGACAGTTAGAATAGCCTTCAGCTAAGTTCATGGCTACGACCTAACAAGGCGCCATTAACCATTTTAAGATAGAGTCTCACTTGTATCATCAAGAAATGTCTCATCAAGAACGATGTATACAACAAGGATTAAAAGTTAAGTAGAATAGCAGCTACGTACTTTTCTTGCTACAATTCATTACGTATCCTGTTTCAGACCTCTCTCTAGACTAACGCGTGCCTTTCGGCTACTTCAGTGTGGCGTTGCTGTCTTGTTACGCCACAACAGTAAGCATAGAACATAGAATTTCATTTCCTCAGGTGCTTTGAGAATTTCATGTATAACGTCCTGACTTCTCATACTCTTTAGCTGGGCTATTGTTTAACTACTTGTATCCATCTATGATAATGTACAGGGTGTTCGGAACTTAGCGTTACAAACATCTAGGACTTGTAGGGAGTGAGTAAATACTGTAATATTTTGAAGAGGAACTCATGTCCGGAAAGCACTGTTTCTGTTCCACGACGGTTTAAATTCAGATGTTTAACTCATCCACTCCTGCTTGCGGAACTGACTTAGGAGTGACGTAGTACAATTATTACGTATTAATTCGAAAGGAGACGTAACGAAACATCCGAGTATCATTTAAGCACTTTTATTTATGTTTATTTGTTTGTGGTTACATTATTCCAAAACAAAAAAGCAGCCAGTATATAATACGTACGGAACAGTACTGATGCACTACAACAGCGACTCGATGTGGCGACTACCAAAGTTGTTACAGACATATGCACCTTCGAAGCAAGTTTTGGTACACACTCTCCACCCCACCTTGTGTCTTTTCAGTTTCTAGTGCAGCGGCCAGAACTGGTGCTAGCAGATCTTTCTCTGTCTCGCAGCAAGACAGACGTTAGATGACTATCTGACGTAGTACACGCCATCCTGCCTGCCCCACTGCATACCAGGACAAGCAACTCTTGAGAGTTTTCTGTTTCCCTCAGCGGACATGGACGCGTTACGCACCTGAGTTGAAACTGTAGTAGAACGGTACAGTACGTTTCCGGACATGGATTCCTCTTCAGAATGCTACGTACCCACTCCCTCTGTAAATTCTAGAAGCTTGTAATGGGGATTTCCGAACACCCTGTACATGAGAATAGTATTGTGGCTGTCGTTGCTAAGGGTCAAAACCTACTCTACCATGCGATATAAATAACTGATTATTCAGGTCACAATATAGTAGTCTATATTTCTTCTATCAAAAACTTTAAGCAGAAGCTGAGGGACAGTAGTTACGTTCTTCGACTCCAGCTGTACACAGTCTATGGCATCAGATAGAGAAAACGTCATAGATTATCCTTTCGGGTGTTGGGTTGTTATTAGTTGCCTCAGCGCTGTTGGAAAATTTGAAGGTTCTTCCAGTCCAGTAAGGCGGAGTGCATCTCCACACCCTATACAGATCTGTTGTGGGTTTATGCCTGTTTTACACTCACTTAAAGTAGTACATCACTGTGTATCCTTTCACTGTCGTTGTGTTACTAACTCTTGATTGCTCTGACTCATGACTTTAAGGAGCATCGCTTTTTCTTCTGTTGAATTTAATATTTCTCGTTGTTGGTGGTTCTTTCCGTCTTTACTCGTGATTGACGACTCATTTTACTAAATTTTGTACCTTCTTTTGTTGTTGCGTTACTGTACCACTTCTCAATGCGCAACACACGTATTCAGGTTTGCTGAATGTTGTACAGATTGCAGTCGGTTTTATGGCTTCGTTGAAATCCAAAACTGCAGACCCCAGGATATGACCCAGGGAGCATGGCTCTAACATTCCCCCCAGCTTTATGACGTCAGAATATAAGATGATCACCAGCCATAAGCCACCAGCCAAAAGCCAACAGCCGTCAGACACCATGCACAATTTACTGGGGAAAATGTTACAGTTTTGGAGCAATTTGTTATAGTTTTGGCGTTATTTGTTACAGTTCTCAGGCAAGTTGCTACAGAGGCAAGTTGTTACAGTTTTGGACCAGTTTTTTTATAGTTTTGGGGCAATTTCTCACAGCCTTTACTTAAACAAGGAGTAATTTATTACCGTTTAGTGGCGGTTTGTTGCAGTTTTGGGGGGTGGGGTCAATTTATTATACTTTTGGTGTAACATGTGGACATATGGAGTGAACTGGCATATAGTCTCCAATTTCCCCGCCATAGTCCTGCTCTGTATAAAACACTCAGAGTTTTGAACTAAATCCAAAATATTTCAGAGAAGCCTTCTTAAAATTAAAGACCCCATAAACCTGAATTACTCTTTTTCTGATGATTGTCAGAAATATTTCACATCCATCGAACCTATCAGGTTTATAGAATTTCTATCAGGTTTATAGAATTTCTCCAAGTCCACATATGCAGCTATTTCATATCACATCTGCTGACATTCATTGTTGTGACCAACAAAAGCCCATCTGCACAAGCTGTTTTGTTGAAGGAATCATATAGGTATCTATCGGAAAATGATTTAGGAATTCTAAATTCGTCGTCGCCGGCGAATGCTGGTTTACAAATCACTTGTCAATGTGGACGGCACTCTTGGTGCTTCGACATCTTCTGCGAAGGGTAAAAAGAATGAAGTAAGAGGAGTAGGTAAAACTACTCAATTTGTTCTTATTCATGGACCTACTTTATTTTGTGGTGCGAAGTTAAATTTTTCTTTAATGAAAGTTTCTTCTTCTTCCAGTTTGGGTAACGGATGGCTAACTGTAGCTTTCGTTGCTTGTAATAATGCAGGAAGAGCAGGTTTGGAATCCTTTGAAACTCGGGAAATCTTAGCTTACCGTACTATACCTGTTTCTGAGATTATTATTGCTAGTGAGGGTTCCTACCTTTTACCGCACGGGAGTTTGTCTTTGTCTTGTCGTAGACGTTGTAAGATAAATTCCGAGTGTAGTATTCACTTACGGGTGAAGGCTAGTGATCCTGCTTCTTTGGAAGATTGTCGTATTGTGGGTGATTGTACTTTATATAATCATTGAAAGCAGTTCTCAAATCGGCCCTTTTAAGGGCCACAAATACTACACATTGATCTTGCCAAAAGCCGAGAAGCGATTCTTCTTGGTGTTTTAACTCCCTGGGGCACTCTGGGATGCTCTCTGGGGCACCCTGGGATGCTCTGTGGGCTGCTCAATAGATGTCGAGCACAGTCTCTGATTGGTTGTCTTCGTTTTGGCGCGCGATTCAAATTACGTTTGAGCAACACGTTGTAAGCTCTCAAGTAGAAGTTTCACTACACCACCATTCAAATACAAATATGAAAACCTTTCACATATCTGTGAATATAGACTTTCCCAGGTTACACTGCTAATGAAATCTTCTTGAACTTCCATCCAGGTGGCTGCAGGAAAACTCCGCAACTTTTCAATGAGTGTCACGCTCGTCATCTTCTGGTTAAGTGTCGAGATTGTGCGGCCATCCTATAAATACACCTGAGTGGCAACCACCTTTCCCCACCCCTTTTCCCCAGGCGCAGGCTTCAGCGACCTGTGTTGAGTGGCACAGACTGCCATTCGGCTCTTCGTGCACTCAGTCTTTCCCAGACTCATGAAGCATCTATTGACGGGTGCATTCTTCGCATATAGCTGCTAGTCCAGGGTTCCATTCTGAACTTCGCTGGTAGCCCTCATCCTCGTTGATGATATTGTCATGGAGCCTTAGCTCAGATGATTCTTTGATGATGCTCTCTCAAAAGCCACTTGCTTGCCACGACATTTTTGTTTTCTTAAATTCGAGAATGTGTCCCTTGTTTTGGCTGCATTCTGCCACTGCTGATTTATCTTTATTCTCTAGACGTGTGCATGTAATGTGTTCAATGCAGCATTGCAAGATGCATCCTGGGGAAGAGTTGGGGAGCGACGACCGCCGTTCAGATATATGTGTGGGACACACACACAATCTTGACACTTTACCAGAAGATAATGAGAGCAACAACGTATTGAATTGTCGCGGTGTTTCAATGCTACCACCCAGATGGAAGCCCAAGAAGATTTCACATATCGCTCATAACTGCAGATTACTCAACTGTCACCATTTATAAATCCACTGCAAAGTTATAGACCTTATGTATAATGTAAAACACTTACAGTTTGAGAAATCACTAAAAGTGGGATGGTAGCCTGAACATGTGATTGCTTTCTTTTTGTATGAAGGATGACTGGAGTTTAACATTTCATGTACGTCGATATTAAATTTCCAATACACAGAGGCACACATGCAGCAAAAACCCGTAGGTGGCCAAAGAGTAATAATACTGTCATCTGTAGAAAAGTATGTGATCGTTTCAGTACAACTAGTTAAGAAACAATTATATGAGTCCACTTCATCTTGTCGGGAACCTATTTGAACCTACAGTATAAATCTGTCTCCACAACCTTACTGAGTTCACCATATGATCTAATGTTTGAATCTAGGAAATAAATGTTCTACTATAGTAACCACTAATATTCCACTAACTGTGCCACATTAACTGCACGTCTATAGGAACCATTATTGCTCGTCTTCCCACGCGATCACTCTTATAACTGATTGTGATTAAGACTCAAATCATACTATAATGGTTTGAAGAGCACTCACACTGAAGTCTTAGCCATCAAATTCATCTGAACTGAATGCTTGTGGGGCACTATTGGACATCAGTTCAATACTTGAAATTTATAGGTATGGTGTGTAAACATGACTATCTCTGGAATACTGCTGTAGAACTGATTTTTCTGCATCCTCGATCGCCAACAATCATCAACACGCATGTGGGTGTAGTGTAAGTAAACAACAGATCTCTCTATTACGACCATCCACAACCTCGACAGCAAACGACTTCCAATGCAAGTTTGTTGTTGCAGGAATCACACCCACATTCATCGGAAATAATTTATAAATCCTATGGAAATATGTGATGCCTGTGCCTGACAATTAACTCACTGCACGTCTTGTGTAACACTTTCCAATGGGTGTATTGTGTTGCCATTTATCTTCGATCACAAATCTGTGACACTTGACGCTGCTCATTGTAATAAGGCAAGATTTTCATCGATCGAATGGTTTACTCTAGCATGTCTGCAACCATTTGCAGTGCTTGTGGGTAAAAGACTTTCACACTACTTCTCTCGGGCTAGAACGTGTGACCTCAGGAATGTCAAGTGACCAAACACAAGACTAGCACATCTCCAGCTGAACACTTACACTCCTGAGCAGGAAAATACCACAGCTCTGTTCTCGTGTGTTCTGTCCATAAAGTATCTCTTTTCATTTCCTTACGATGACATTGAGTCCAATGGCTCACAGGTCTGCCTGATGGTTCAACATCAGAAGAAGGCACCATAATAAATCTGATGCATATGTTAGATGTCCTGCACACAACTCAAAACACTTATAATTTACGTGAGGAATCGCTTAAAAATACGACGCTTGCCTGAATACTCGACTACTTGTTGTTTATAGAAAGGATGACTGGAGTTTTAACATACTGCTATGGCACGTGTTCCAGCTCTGGCTCCAGCTCCAGCTCGAGCTCTGGCTCCGCTTGTGGCAGTGGAAGCAGCATGTGTGAGTCGACTGCACTTGGCACAATGAGAGATACAGGAATGTGAGGAGCTCCCCTCATTGTGGCGTTTGATCAAATGATAAAGACTTATTTATTCCTATCCTACAACGAATGATAGTGACAAGTGTTTGACAATTGTATGTGTTGCTCCGTTTAAATGTTAGATCAAGTCAGCAGCCAATCTAAGGTGAAAATGGTTGAAATTGCAGTGTCAGGGTGTGGAGGGAAATTATTCAAATACAGCACAAGTGGGCTTATACTGAGGGCAAGTGATATGTGTCAAATGATTTTCCAGTGGGATAGGTCCTAACTTAGAACATACATGAAATATGTCAACCATGCACGCTGGACCCATATCCCCTGGTCTGTCATATTGGATTCTGACATCATTGGGTTGGAGGAGAGAACCCAGTGGCAATATCGGATCAGGATCTTTGACTCTGGCATCATAGGACTGAAGGAAATCTGACAACCATGCAGACTAGTCTCACATCGCAGAGTCCACCATATTGGATCCTGACAACCACGCAGACTAGAGACATATCCTGGCGTCTGCCAAATTGGAGTCTGACTTCATAGAGCTTTGTCAGCATTCCCTGGCCAGGCCTCCTGGATCATCATCTTGGATTCTGACGTCGCAGAGCTGTACCCATATCCCTGGTCAGCCAACAGGACAATGCATCATCTTGAATTTCCCATCAATTTATGCTTAGGACAACTGCCCTACTTTCTCAGTGACTTCAGAGAGGTAGGGGAAAAAAAACCTGAGGTAAATCGTTTCTTTAAAATTTCTTATCATTTTTAATGACTCACTAGTTTGTGAATTTCCCGCCGTTTTATACACTTACGCTATCTCAGTGGGTTGGGGTGAGGGGAATAAATCTGGCAGCAATGTATGACGTCATCAACCTCGTCATAGGGGTGGCGCGAGGGGGTAAATCTGGCAACGATGCACACTGAATCCTTCTGTATCAAATATACCACTATCTAATTCCAGAAGCACTGATATTTAAAGCTCCAGATTCGTGATGGGAAATACAGATTCACATCGCAGCCATAAACAATGATTCTCACCTTCTCTGGAAGCGAACCCCGCTCAAAGACGAGCTTGCATTTGCCGGTACCAAACTTGTTGCCTGGCGGCCTTCCATGCACATGGCATACAAAGTGGATCCCTCACACCTCCAAGTGTGTGTGTAGTTCTTCATCCATCTGCAGTGTTGGGCAGCGGTGGGATATTAATCCCTGCATAGCTCCTACATGGTGCTATGGCAACAGATACATCGCCGCGCGGGATTAACCGAGCAGTCTAAAGCGCAGCAGTCATGGACTGTGCGGCTGGTCCTGGCGGAGGTTCGAATCCTCCCTCGGGCATGGGTGTGTGTCTTTCTCCTTAGGATAATTTAGCTTAAGTAGTGAGTAAGCTTAGGGACTGATGACCTTAGCAGTTAAGTCCCATAGGATTTCACACACATCACATCAACAGATACATCACCCAGTTGTTTACAAGACAGTAAGGCCTGGGACCAGGTGGAGTTTGCCATCATAATTAACATGGAACCATATCGTAATTTAGTAAGCGAAAAGAGTGCGCCAAATACGTTTTCAGTATTCGCTACAATGAACATTCGCTTATTAGGGAGATAGGACCGTCCACCTGTTCGGATACGAACCAGGAAGTATCTGCAAGCCGTGCAGGTACCTCACATTATTTGGTATCATACTGAGTATCGGGCGATCTTCTCTACATGGCCGGCACGTTCTGTAAAATAAGTTTGAAAAGGTAGAGGTCAAACCTAGATATGAGGATCAAACATAGGGTAACCGAACAATGTGATGTAAAAGAAAGAGAACAAAGTGCAAAAACTCGTAATCGACGTCGAACGAAGACATCGGTTTTCAGAAGGGTATCTGTCTTAGACAATAAGTCTAAGAAAATATAGTCGGAGAATAAAATTGCAGCATAGGAAAGGTAAAAGTACTGCAATAACTTGGGGCCCCATGTTCACCACACATACACTCACAAAAGAGTTTTGAGCCCGCTGGGGGACGAGAGGTTAGCATTCTAAGAGAATTATCCTCCATTGCATAACTGTTTGAGAATACTAGCCATTCGTGCTAGCATCATATTATAAGTGAAATAGTCGTCGGCTAAATAACCAGACACAGACGCGTCAGGCAAGGTCTCAAGAATTTCCCGCGAAACTGTCAATGATTACTTTTAACTTTACTCTCAAATGTTCATCTTTTCTTTTGAACTCTGACCGTACAGTTCCAGCCTTATGACGTCCTACATGGTAATGTACGCCCTTGTGCCACTGCAAAAGATGACGATGCCCATAACGAAAAATTTATGCTTCTTAACTCAAAAGTTAAATTCTATAATTTATTAAGAGTCAGCTGATTTCTCGTCAAGCCTTCCATTCCAGCCCCTAAGTAAGAGACTAATGATTGTGCAATCTTTGCAAGGCCAAAATGCCGCGGTTCTTTAAAGCTTTGTCAGTTCCTAAAAAGTATCAAAGTTAGACCACACAGGACCCGTTTCGCAGATAAATATCTTCGACGGAAAAACCTCCTAGTAACGTCTTCATCACAAAGATCTCCCGAAAGGGATTCAATAGGGCACGTTTGCGATGCTCTCCGGAGGCGTGTTACTCCTCAAGATTCTTTCCGCGCTGAGATCAGCTTCCCAAAGAAGAATGGCATTCAGTACTTAGATTACAGACGTCGTCGTCGCCGTACTTTGAGTCCTGCTAGAGAGGGTTCACGTATGTCATCACAATCCTCAAGCAGAAATCTTTTTCGAAAAAATTTATAATAACCTAGTAGAAAAGCGATAAACTTATTTAACATCACGACGTTGACAACAGACATCAACAGATATAAACAGAGGTGAGATAAAGAACATTAACAATGCAGAAAGTAACCGAAGCACAAATAGTTTCACTTTAGGTCTAATTTTTCTTTCAGTGTATTCAATAAACTACAGAGAAATTCTTATTTGTTGCTGGTGATGAACTGTGCCTAAAACGTAGCCGTGCTACAAATGACAGGAGATACAGGAACAGTAGCACTTCTCATTAAGGTGTAAGTTTGTAAAAATGTTTTTTAATATACGTAACAAAGACAATTCCAAAACTACGTGTGTTGGCATGCAACATTTTATCTATTAATCAAGAATAAACAGAGAAACCTCTGATGATGCTGAAACTCCACATATATGACTGAAAAAAGAGGAAATCTTGTTTACTCAAGGCAAAATTCTTTGAAAACACATTTGTTTGTTAAATACAGACTTAACTGTTGTTTCTTGTTTAGTAAAAAGACTAACTTTGTGCGTTTCAAATATTTTCTACGATGCAATATACACTGAAGAGCCAAAGAAACTGATACACCTGTGTACTATAGTGTAGCACGCAGAAGTACTGCAACAGGACGTGGCATGGACTCGTCTAATGTCTGAAGTAGTGCTGGAGGGAACTGACACCATGAATCCTGCAGGGCTGTCCATAAATTCGTAAGAGTACGTGGAGTTGGAGATCTGTTCTGAACAGCACGTTGCAAGGCATCCCAGATATACTTAATAATGTTCGTTTCCGGGGAGTAGCCAGCGGAAATGTTTAAACTCAGAAGAGTGTTCCTGGAGACACTCTGTAGCAATCCTGGACGCTTGGGGTGTCGCTTAGTCCCCGCTGAAATTTCCCAAGTCCGTCGGAATGCACAATGGACATGAATGGATGCAGGTGATCAGACGGGATTCTTACGTACGTGTCAGTCGTATCTAGACGTATCAGGGGTCCCATATCACTCCAACTGCACACGACCCACACCATTACAAAGCCTGCACCAACCTGAATAGTCCCCTGCTGACATGCAAGGGCCATGGATTCATGAGACTGTCTCCATACCGGTACACGTCCATTCGCTCGATACAATGTGAAACGAGACTCGTCCGGCCAGGCAACATGTTTCCAGTCATCAGCAGTTCAATGTCGGTGTTGACGGGCTCAGGCGAGGCCTAAATTTTTGTGATGTGCAGTCATCAAGGGTACAAGAGTGAGTCTTCGGACCCGAAAGCCCGTATCGACGGTGTTTCATTGCATGCTGACACTTGTTGATGGCCCAGCATTGAAATTTGCAGTAATTTTTGGAAGGGTTCGCTTCTGTCACCTTTAACGATTCTCTTTAGTCGTCGTTGATCCCGTTCTTGCAGCATCTTTTTCCGGCCGCAGCGATGTCGGAGATTTAATACACTCCTGGAAATGGAAAAAAGAACACATTGACACCGGTGTGTCAGACCCACCATACTTGCTCCGGACACTGCGAGAGGGCTGTACAAGCAATGATCACACGCACGGCACAGCGGACACACCAGGAACCGCGGTGTTGGCCGTCGAATGGCGCTAGCTGCGCAGCATTTGTGCACCGCCGCCGTCAGTGTCAGCCAGTTTGCCGTGGCATACGGAGCTCCATCGCAGTCTTTAACACTGGTAGCATGCCGCGACAGCGTGGACGTGAACCGTATGTGCAGTTGACGGACTTTGAGCGAGGGCGTATAGTGGGCATGCGGGAGGCCGGGTGGACGTACCGCCGAATTGCTCAACACGTGGGGCGTGAGGTCTCCACAGTACATCGATGTTGTCGCCAGTGGTCGGCGGAAGGTGCACGTGCCCGTCGACCTGGGACCGGACCGCAGCGACGCACGGATGCACGCCAAGACCGTAGGATCCTACGCAGTGCCGTAGGGGACCGCACCGCCACTTCCCAGCAAATTAGGGACACTGTTGCTCCTGGGGTATCGGCGAGGACCATTCGCCACCGTCTCCATGAAGCTGGGCTACGGTCCCGCACACCGTTAGGCCGTCTTCCGCTCACGCCCCAACATCGTGCAGCCCGCCACCAGTGGTGTCGCGACAGGCGTGAATGGAGGGACGAATGGAGACGTGTCGTCTTCAGCGATGAGAGTCGCTTCTGCCTTGGTGCCAATGATGGTCGTATGCGTGTTTGGCGCCGTGCAGGTGAGCGCCACAATCAGGACTGCATACGACCGAGGCACACAGGGCCAACACCCGGCATCATGGTGTGGGGAGCGATCTCCTACACTGGCCGTACACCACTGGTGATCGTCGAGGGGACATTGAATAGTGCACGGTACATCCAAACCGTCATCGAACCCATCGTTCTACCATTCCTAGACCGGCAAGGGAACTTGCTGTTCCAACAGGACAATGCACGTCCGCATGTATCCCGTGCCACCCAACGTGCTCTAGAAGGTGTAAGTCAACTACCCTGGCCAGCAAGATCTCCGGATCTGTCCCCCATTGAGCATGTTTGGGACTGGATGAAGCGTCGTCTCACGCGGTCTGCACGTCCAGCACGAACGCTGGTCCAACTGAGGCGCCAGATGGAAATGGCATGGCAAGCCGTTCCACAGGACTACATCCAGCATTCTACGATCGTCTCCATGGGAGAATAGCAGCCTGCATTGCTGCGAAAGGTGGATATACACTGTACTAGTGCCGACATTGTGCATGCTCTGTTGCCTGTGTCTATGTGCCTGTGGGTCTGTCAGTGTGATCATGTGATGTATCTGACCCCAGGAATGTGTCAATAAAGTTTCCCCTTCCTGGGACAATGAATTCACGGTGTTCTTATTTCAATTTCCAGGAGTGTATTTTACCGGATTCCTGATATTCACGGCACATTCGTGAAATGATAGTATGGGAAAAATCCCACTCCATCGCTATCTCGGACTTGCTATGTCCCATCGCTCGTGCGCCGACTATAACACCACCTTCAAAGTCACTTAAATCTTGATAACCTGCCATTGTAGCAGCAGTAACCTATCTAACAATTGCGCCAGACACTTGTTGTCTTGTATAGGCGTTGCCAACCGCAGCACTGCATTCTGCCTGTTTACATATCTCTGTATTTGAATACGCATGACTATACCAGTTCCTTTGGCGTCTCAGTGTATCTTCCCTGTATAGAACCACATTCGCAGTTTTGTGTGTGTGTGTGTGTGTGTGTGTGTGTGTGTGTGTGTGTGTGTGGTGGTGTGAGGGACGTACAGCATCACGTCCTTTACCTTGTCTAAGTTTCATCACATTAGACGCATACTTCTTGAGTTGCTATTATTTGCGCGAGTTCTCTTCTGGTACTTGAAAACCAGCGTGCTTAATGTACTTATTACCACTAGACACGAAACTCCAAAAAGATAGCTAATAAGAAAATAATATTTCCCGACTTTTCCTTTTATTTGTTACACAGGACCTTTGCGCCAACTCTCTGAAATTTGCACCATTGTTAAGTACCCAGGGTCCAAATGCCCGCCCACAATACGGAACGCGCTGAAAACGCGTTGCATCGTCTCGAGCCTGAAAGTCCGCCGTCACCAGTCGCGGCCTTCCTCAAATACGTTTGGCTCGCCACGAAAATAAATACTGGGCGCGGCCACGGTGACTCAGAGGTTCTCAGCACACAGCCGACTACTCGTCACGGTGTTACTCAACTCCTGTTGCTACCCCCCTTAAAATGCTACGGTCTCAACGCTTCTACTTCTTTGAATTCCTCCATTAATTTCAGTAAAATTGTATTACTTGTCAACGAATAACACTTCTTCCTGTCAGGGACCCAATGTGAAGAGACTGCGGTTTTATAATAAAAGGAAACATATATTATGGTAGAAGATGTTTAATACGTGAAAAGACAACGCACCCATTATTCTTTAAGTGACACGCTACACAAAGGTGGTTGCCAGATGAACACCAAATGCCACTCCATGAAAAGGTCCGCTTATGACGGTTCCAGCCGAATTTCTAAATTAGCTTTGAAACAATATTTTTGGATATAACGGTTCCAGTTGCTTACCGTTCGCAATAGGCGGCTGCATTGTCTGTAACTCCCTATACTCTCATTAGACTCTCCAGCACACGTCTGTTATTGAAACAGCTTGGTGATAGGATAGATTTTGGTGAGAAATCCGAAAAGGCGTATGTGGACGTTATTAACTCTGTTGATAAATATTTACGGCTAAAATTCTCCGGATTTATTGATCATTGAAGCTGCTTATATCGTCTCAAGGATAAACTTCCATTACCATCATTCATATAATGGTTAGGCACTCGTTCCGTTTCTATGCCCGTGACTGGAAACACGGTTGATTTGGTGAACAATATTCCGTCATTTGTGAAATTTGGTGATAGTACAGTTGCATATAGTTTCAATTTTGTTATTCAAGGCAAAAATTTTCATAACTTGTTGGAAAAATGCATTCCTTCTTAACTCCTCTAATATTTCATTTTAACTGCCTGATCTCTGCTGTTATTGCTTTATCTAATGAAATTTCTTACTATACAAACGTATGGTTATGACCATTATTTTATAAAATTCCATTTCTACATTGGCATTCTTTTAATTGCTTAGAAGTATTTTGAATCAATCTGGTTTCTATATTTCAGTATCTGTATAGCTTTCGTAATAGCGTTCATCTAATTATTTACATGTAATACCTCATTGTCTTGTCCCCTCGCAGTGATTTCTCTGCAAGTCAGGACATGGCTTCATCAAGCTTTCTCTGAACAACTCATGGCTTTCTACAGCGTTGCTCCAAATCGTGGGATCACTACGTGCGTGCTTCCTGGCTTTCCTATGTTGTCACGACCATCGACACAGGCTTCGATAAAAATTTCAAATGTACTCCGACACTACGCTTTCTTTTTCTAACAACAAGTGTTGGTGTAGAAGTTATACCTGTCCGTTGGATTCCAGAGAACAAACTTAACGAGAACAATGGGCAAGTCAACCCATTTACCGGTCTCAGTAGTCAACTCAGGCGCTAATTTTATACCAGTTCCACCAAGTAATGGGGTAAGATGACTGTATATTCAAGGAGTTTTTTTCTCTTAGTGTATCATGTAAGAGCTGCCTATAGTTTCAGATTTAAAACACACGGCGAATATCTTCATATCTTATCAGATACTGTCCTTTCTCAAGTTCCTTGAGTTCCAGTTTCTCTTATCCGAAATTCGCTACGGTACATAAGTGTATATCCTCACGTCCATGGGAAATCAACACCGGACTCAACCCTATCGCCGATCTTAACATATTTTCATTTTTTGTGAATAACCAAGCGAACATAACATTCTCATCCCTTTTCGATCAGTATTCGTAATTACGCCTGGCATTCGAATGATATTTATTATGGAGGCTATTAAAATCGAGTTCGATATGGCGCTTAGTAAGTGTTCCTAACTGCAAAGGATCTACTGCCTTAATAAAAACAAGATTAGTGCCCTCGCAGACGTCATAAAGCCAGAAAAAATATTACAGTGAGATATATTTCAGACTTTCAGGAACAGTAATTATTTTCCTAGTGACATCCAGAAATAAGGTATCATTAAGGGAAGTTTCGATGGCCTTTGTCATACACTCCATTCTCTGCAAAACTGCAACATCATGGATATATCGTGAAGAATGAGGGGGACCATGTCTTCATACGATCTACAATTACAAAGAGCGCCTGCTGTTTAACACGGAATTCGATCTCTGGGAAGGCTACCAGTGGACAGCAAGGAAAGCCACAAGGTGTATAAAAATGGAATGAGATTTAAATGTAAGAGATGATCGGTAATAAAACGAAACTGCGAAAATTTGTTTACCATATACAGGAGTCTGAAATTTATAATTGCACTGCTGAGATTAACGATGTTTGGCCTTCGAGTTTCTGGTTTAGAATTTATACTCCATTCTTCCGCGGTCGAAGAACTGGAACGGTGCCCAGCTTCGTGAAGACGACTGAGAAGCTGATTTCTGAGATATTTCTAAAATGACTCATAAAAGCTATACTTTTCGCATCTCTATTCCACTTCTGCGTGCAGTATTTTGACGACCAAGCTGAACGTTTTCGTCGGGTGCCGAACAACTCTTTCCAAGAGTTGCTCCCGGAAAGTGCCGTAGAGGATCAGGCGAGCAATTATAATCAAATGTGTCCGAAAACTGTAAAATCAAAATTATGTATGTAGCAGAGGATCCTCAACTGAGTATTTTTGGACAACGAACCAGTGGTCAAAAATGAATCGTTAGGCGGTACAGAGTGCAGAACGGGCAAAGCGTGTGTGAGACGTGTTTGTATACTGTATGTGTTTCATAATAAACCAGTAACTGCCGCAGCAATGTCAGTGGCACTATTTTGAAAGAAAAGAAACAAGCCAACGGGTGCGCAGCCATCTGTGAAGAATCGACGAGGGAGTTTAGTACTCTTTACCGTTCTGACTCGTTGTTGAAAATGGTGTATTACCTGTGTATTAGACTGTGTTAATATCAAAGTCTAGACTGTGATATTAATCGTACTTAATGTATGGTGCAGAAGGATGCGGTTTCTGTAAAGCCGAATAATATCGAAATAAAACTTTTCCACCGGGTTTAATCGCAGTTGAGAGAAACTTACTGCCGTCAGTAGAATCTCACGGGAACCTTTGTCCTTCAAAACACGGAGAGATGGTCAGTGTTCTCCACAAAAAATTTGAAAAGATATTATTGGATCGTATGGGAGGAGATTCATCTATAAGCGCCCATCGTCTTGCCCGTGCGTTGTACAGTTCGACGCATACGGTTGCAGGGTAATGGTGATGCAGTAATCACACGCTTATCACAAACAATGTGTGTAAGCAATGCTCCCAACACAGGATTCAGTTGTACCCAGGATTATGTTGTGATGGATGCACTGAGACCAACTCGTCGCCGCTTGAAACAGGTTATATTCGAGTATAATGACTTTTCTAGAGACTAGAAATCTACTCTGTAGGA
Source organism: Schistocerca piceifrons (assembly GCF_021461385.2). Classification (NCBI taxonomy): domain Eukaryota; kingdom Metazoa; phylum Arthropoda; class Insecta; order Orthoptera; family Acrididae; genus Schistocerca; species Schistocerca piceifrons. The sequence continues at coordinate 71,712,118 of NC_060139.1, forward strand.
ATCAGCATGGGTTTCGAAAAAGACGATCGTGTGAAACTCAGCTCGTGCTATTCCTCCACGAGACTCAGAGGGCCATAGACACGGGTTCCCAGGTAGATGCCGTGTTTCTTGACTTCCCGCAGCTCGTGGTCTTGCGGTTGCGTTCTCGCTTCCCGCACCCGGGTTCCCGGGTTCGATTCCCGGCGGGGTCAGGGATTTTCTCTGCCTCGTGATGACTAGGTGTTGTGTGCTGTCCTTAGAGTAGTTAGGTGTAAGTAGTTCTAAGTTCTAGGGGACTGATGACCATAGATGTTAAGTCCCATAGTGCTCAGAGCCATTTCAACCATTTTTTTTCTTGACTTCCGCAAGGCGTTTAACACAATTCCGCACAATCGTTTAAGGAACAAAGTAAGAGCATATGGACTATCAGACCAATTGTGTGATTGGATTGAAGAATTCCTAGATAACAGAACGCAGCATGTCATTCTCAATGGAGAGAAGTCTTCCGAAGCAAGAATGATTTCAGGTGTGCAGCAGGGGAGTGTCGTAGGACCGTTGCTATTCACAATATATATAAATGACCTTGTGGATAACATCGGAAGTTCACTGAGGCTTTTTGCGGGTGATGCTGTAGTACATCGAGAGTTTGTAACAACGGAAAATTGTACGGAAATGCAAGACGATCTGCAACGAATTGACGCATGGTGCAGGGAATGGCAATTGAATCTCAATGTAGGCAAGTGTAGTGCTGCGAATAAATAGAAAGAAAGATCCTTTATCATTTAGCTACAACATAGCGGGTCAGCAACTGGAAGCAGTTAATTCCATAAATTATGTGGGAGTAGGCATTAGGAGAGATTTAAAATGGAATGACCATATAAAATTAATCGTCGGTAAAGCAGATGCCAGACAGATTCATAGGAAGAATCCTAAGGAAATGCAGTCCGAAAACAAAGGAAGTAGGTTACAATACACTTGCTCGCCCACTGCTTGAATACTGCTGACCGGTGTGGGATCCGTACCAGATAGGGTTGATAGAAGAGATAGGGAAGATCCAACGGAGAGCAGCGCGCTTCGTTACAGGATCATTTAGTAATCGCGAAAGCGTTACGGAGATGATAGATAAACTCCAGTGGAAGACTCTGCGAGAGAGACGCGCAGTAGCTCGGTACGGGCTTTTGTTGAAGTTTCGAGAACATACCTCCACCGAGGAGTCAAGCATTATATTGCTCCCTCCTACGTATATCTCGCGAAGAGACCATGAGAGATTAGAGCTCACACAGAGGCATACCGACAATCTTTCTTTCCAAGAGCAATACGAGACTGGAATGGAAGGGAGAACCGATAGAGGTACTCAAGGTAACCTCCGCCACACACCGTCAGGTGGCTTGCGGAACTTTGTTGCCGAAAGGGGTAATTTGTTTATATAAATCAAAGAGCTAGTTATTCGTTTCCGAGAATTATTTCCTTATATCATAGTGCTCACCTTAGAATTCGTTACCATCTCCATAACTTTGACTTCAAAAGTTCGCAACAGTTGGATAGTGCATAGCAATAGAATCGTTATCAGAGCTGGAAACATGGGAGTGCATAACCTTAGTGAAACGTTTCTTGTAGCAGAAACAGTCGCGCCGGTTCGAAAGTTGTTAACTGTCGGGAGAGTGATGTATCGACCACTTGACCATCCCTACTGGCGCCCAATGACGGCTTTCAAGCAGAGAGCGTAGCACTGTAGAGGTCTCAGTTGCCATCGCATTATCCTCTGAGGACTGAGAAGTATTTGTTTCAGACTAGTACCTATTTTCCAGAGATATAAAAGACCGAGCGGGGTGGCGCAGTGGTTAGACACTGGACTCGCATTCGGGAGGACGACGGTTCAATCCCGCGTCCGGCCATCCTGATTTAGGTTTTCCGTGATTTCCCTAAATCACTCCAGGCAAATGCCGGGATGGTTCCTCTGAAAGGGCACGGCCGACTTCCTTCCCGATCCTTCCCTAATCCGATGAGACCGATGACCACGCTGTCTGGTCTCCTTCCCCAAACCAACCAACCAACCAACCAACCAGAGATATAAAACTGTGATACCGTACTGAGAAATGCACATCGTTCGTGCAATGAATTGTTGTTTCGGTTCAGAAAGTTTACTGAAATACGAGTGTGAAAAGAAAAGTAAGGATACAAGTTCACCGCGAGGAAAGGTTTATTCAGGAAATCAAAGGAACACACAAAGTTACTTCACCAGAAAATCACTGTAGTTGTTCAAGCATTTGTTCTATCGGTAAATCTAGCTGTCGAAACCACCATATGCGAATAAAGAATCCAGATCTAGGAGTACTTAACAACAGCTTCCTGATCGTCGGCATGGATTCTGAACTGGTGCTTCTTTAATGGTCCAAAGAGATGAAAACTGCTTAGTACGATATCTAGGCTGTAGGGAGAGCTTTCCAATACATTCGATCGGAAACCCCGGACCAAATCGCGTGTAACCGAGGTCATATGCGGTCGGGCGTTGTTGTGCAACGACAAATGTTTCGAAAGCAATCCAGGTCGTTTCCTCCCAATCCCCTACGCCAGCCGTTCCGGAGTGACACAATACTGCACTCACGTTTTGTTCCCTGCGACTATGCGTTTCAGTAACAAATCGTTCACCTGATACCACATTAAGTGTTGGAGAGGCAATCCCATTCACTTGTTACTCTCGTCTGAGAACTGCGGCGGTACCTAGCGAGAACAAGTCTTCCAGTAGTCCATTGCGTCGCTCACGATATCCACATTGTCAATGCAGACGTTGAGTTCACGTGCAATCTGCCTCACGTGCATGCGATAGATATAAATGTCGTGCGACTAGAGCCTCCCGTCGGGTAGACCTTTCGTCGTGTGCAATTCTTTCGATCTGACGTCACTTCGGCGACTTGCGCGTCGATGGGGATGAAATGATGATGATTAGAACCACACAACACCCAGTCCCTGAGCGGAGAAAATCTCCGACCCAGCCGAGAATCGAACCCGGGCCCTTAGGATTGACATTCTATCACGCTGACCACTCAGCTACCGGGGGCGGACACGTGCATGCGATGATCGGCTTGAATCTACCCTTCGACGCGGTAGACGATGTTATCTGAGGTACATGCTTGGCCGCGTTTGCCCTTAGTCGTCTCGCGCACCTGTTCTGCCTTTACAAAATTTATAGCCCTAAAACCGCAATTGTTTTAGTGACATTACACTCGCTCCTCTTACGTCCACTAGCAGCTGGAGACTTTTATATTCAAAAACTGTACTACTTTTCGCATTTGAATCACAGATCATGTAACCGTCATCGCTTTCATCTTGGAATTGCATTTCGAACCACAATAGCAGAACTTTCTACACCTGCCGGCTGCGTTTGAAAGCTCTGATTGTCTCTTCTAACTACAATGAGGTGACAAAAGTCATGCGATACCTCCTAATATCATGTCGTACCAATTCTTGTCCGGCGTTGTGCAGCAGCTCGACGTAACATGAACTCAACATGTCGTTGGAAGTCCCCTGCTGAAAGATTAAGCCCTGGGTGCCTCTGTAGCCGTTCATAACTGCGAAAGTGTTGCTGGTGCAGCATTCTGTGCAGGAAATGACTATTCGATTATGTCCCGCCGCGCGGGATTAGCCGAGCGGTCTTAGGCGCTGCAGTCATGGACTGTGCGGCTGGTCCCGGCAGGGGTTCGAGTCCTCCGTCGGGCATGGGTGTGTGTGTTTGTCCTTAGGATAATTTAGGTTAATTAGTGTGTAAGCTTAGGGACTGATGACCTTAGCAGTTAAGTCCCATAAGATTTCACACGCATTTGAATATTCTGATTATGTCCCGTAAATGTCCGATGGGATTTATATCGGGCGATCTGTGTGGCCAACCATTTGCTCTAAGTGCCTGGAATGTTCTTCAGACCAATCGCGAACAACTGTGACCTGATGACATGGCGCATTGTTATCCTCAAAAATACCATCGTTGTTTGGGAACATGACGTCCGTGAATGCCTGCAAATGATTTCGGAGTAGACGAAGATTCTGAGAACCCAGTCTATTCCACGTTAACACAGCCCACGTCATTATGGCGCCACTACCAGCTTGCACAGTGGCTTGTTTACAACTCGAATCCTACCATCAGCTCTTACCAACGAAATCGGGATTCATCTCATCAGCCCACGGTTTTCCAATCGTCTAGGGTCCAGTCGATATGTTCAAGAGCCCAAGAGAGCCGCTGCACACGATGTCGTGCTGTTAGCAAACGCACTCGCATCGGTCGACTGCTGCCGTAGCACATTAAACCCTTATTTCGCCGCACTATCCTAAAGGATACGTTCGTCGTACGTCCCACGCTAATTTCTGAAGTTATTCCATGCAATGCTGCTTGTCTGTTAGCACTGAAAATTATACACAAATGCCGCTGCTCTTTGTCGTTAAGTGAAGGCCGGTCGTATGCTGTCATAGCACATTAACGCCTTATTTCGCCGTACTATCCTCAGGAAAACGTTCGTCGTATGTCCCTCGTTAATTTCTGAAATTATTTCATGCAGTGTTGCTTGTCTGTTAGCACTGACAATTCTTCACAAATGCCGCTGTTCTCGGTCGTTCAGTGAAGGCCGTCGGCCACTGCGGTGCCCGTGGTGAGAGGTAACGTCTGAACTGTGGTATTCTCGGCACACTCTTGACACTGTGGATCGCGGAGTATTGAATTCCCTAACGATTTCCGAAATGGAGTCACCCATGTGTCCAGCTCCAACTACCGTTCCGCAACCAAAGTCTGTTAGTACCAGTCGTGCGGACATAATGACGTCAGAAACCTTTTCACATGAATCACCTCCGTACAAATGACAGTTTCAGCAATGCACACTCCGGAATGATGATGGCACTGAAACAGAGGATGACACGCGTAAAGCTGAAATATTAAACATCTTTTTCCAAAGCTGTTTCACAGAGGAAGACCGCACTGCAGTTCCTTCTCTAAATCCTCGCACGAACGACAAAATGGCTGACATCGAAATAAGTGTCCACGGAATAGAAAAGCAACTCAAATCACTCAACGGAGGAAAGTCCACTGGACCTGACGGGATACCAATTCGATTCTACACAGAGTACGCGAAAGATCTTGCCCCCCTTCCAACAGCCGTGTACCGCAAGTCTCTAGAGGAACGGAAGGTTCCAAATGATTATAAAAGAGCGCAGGTAGTTCCAGTTTTCAGGAAGGGTCGTCGAGCAGATGCGCAAAACTATCTCTGACATTGATTTGTTGTAGAATTTTAGATCATGTTTTTTGCCCGCGTATCATGTCATTTCTGGAAACCCAGAATCTACTCTGTAGGAATCAACATGGATTCCGGAAACAGCGATCGTGTCAGACCCAGCTGTCTTTATTTTTTTTCATGAGACCCAGAAAATATTAGATACAGGGTCCCAGGTAGATGCCATTTTCCTTGACTTCCGGAAGGCGTTCGATACAGTTCCGCACTGTCGCCTGATAAACAAAGTAAGAGCCTACGGAATATCAGACCAGCTGTGTGGCTGGATTGAAGAGTTTGTAGCAAACAGAACACATCATATTGTTCTCAATGGAGAGACGTCTACAGACCTTAAAGTAACCTCTGGTGTGCCACAGGGGAGTGTTATGGGACCATTGCTTTTCAAAAAAATGGCTCTGAGCACTATGGGACTTAACATCTATGGTCATCAGTCCCCTAGAACTTAGAACTACTTAAACCTAACTAACCTAAGGACATCACACACATCCATGCCCGAGGCAGGATTCGAACCTGCGACCGATTGCTTTTCACAATGTATATAAATGACCTAGTAGATAGTGTCGAAAGTTCCATGCGGCTTTTCGCATATGATGCTTTAGTATACAGAGAAATTGCAGCATTAGAAAATTGCAGCGAAATGGAGGAAGATCTGCAGCGGATAGTCAGTTGGTGCAGGGAGTAGCAACTGACCCGTATCATAGGCAAATGTAATGTATTGCGAATACATAGAAAGAAGGATCCTTTATTGTGCGATTATATGATAACGGAACAAACACTGGTAGCAGTTACTTCTGTAAAATATCTGGGAGTGTGCCTACGGAACGATTTTAAGTGGAATGATCATATAAAATTACTTGTTGGTAAGGAGGGTACCAGGTTGAGATTCATTGGGAGAGTGCTTAGAAAATGTAGTCCATCAACAAAGGAGGTGGCTTACAAAACACTCGTTCGACCTATACTTGAGTATTGCTCATCAGTGTGGGATCCGTACCAGGTCGGGTCGACAGAGGAGATAGAGAAGATCCAAAGAAGAGCGGCGCGTTTCGTCACAGGGTTATTTGGTAACCGTGATAGCGTTACGGAGATGTTTAGTAAACTCAAGTGGCAGACTCTGCAAGAGAAGCGCTCTGCATCGCGGTGTAGCTTGCTGTCTAGGTTTCGAGAGGCTGCGTTTCTGGATGAGGTATCGAATATATTACTTCCCCCTACTTATACCTCCCGAGGAGATCACGAATGTAAAATTAGAGAGATTCGAGCGCGCACGGAGGCTTTCCGGCAGTCGTTCTTCCCGCGAACCATACGCGACTGCAACAGGAAAGGGAGGTAATGACAGTGGAACGTAAAGTGCCCTCCGCCACACACCGTTGTGTGGCTTGCGGAGTATAAATGTAGATGTAGATGAATGCACTCCCCTTTTATACTACCGCCATGCCGGCCGGAGTGGCCGAGCGGTTCTAGGCGCTACAGTCTGGAACCGCGCGACCGCTACGGTCACAGGTTCGAATACTGCCTCGGACATGAATGTGCATGATGTCCTTAGGTTAGTTAGTTTTAAGTAGTTCTAAGTTCTAGGGGACTGATGACCTTAGAAGTTAAGTCCCATAGTGCTCAGAGCCATTTGAACCATCTGAACTACCGCCATGTGTATATGTTTTGTGTTAGCAGAAGAGCCAACACCGTGTTACGAGTGGAGGGCGAAATGCACGCGTTTTAGCTCACGCTGGCTGGCGTGAGGAGGGAATAGCTATACTGACATGAAGTCTGGAACATGACAAGGAATGAGAATTCAGAAAGCGGATGTAATTAGTTTGATACTTAACTTTAATCCAGTAATGATGAACGTTGCTCTTGACGGTACATGATTCACAATATTATCTGTTCAGAATTATAGTAACTGAATATGGTGCCTTGCAAGGTCGTAGCAAATGACATAGCTGATGGCTATACTAAACTATCGTCTCTGCAAATGAGAGCGTATGTAGACAGTGAACCATCGCTAGCAAAGTCGGCTGTACAACTGGGGCGAGTGCTAGGGAGTCTCTCTGGACTAGACCTGCCGTGTGGTGGCGCTCGTTCAGCAATCACTGGTAGTGGCGACACGCGGGTTCGACGTATACTAACGGACCGCGGCCACCTAGCAAGGGTGGTGTCTGGCGGTGACACCACAATATGTACATGCCACTATCCCACGGTTTTGCCCCCTCAGTGTAGACATGGAATTCAGTTCTCACGAGGTATTTATGCACCCGTAAGAGCTTTTGGTACCTCGCATATCGAACCGCCCTGTTGCCTCTTTGTACGCGCCGCTAGGGAGCTCCGTGTCAAGCGCGACCCTCTGAGTGGCTGCGAAACTCGGTGCACGCGGATGTTGCGGCAGAGCGCGCGTTTCCTCAGCCTGAAGGTTTTCAGGTCTGGCGTCCGCACCAGCACTGCCGACAACGTCCGGGGCTGCTGGTTCACTGTCGAGCTGTGCAGAAACGGGGACGCACGCGCTCCCGCCCACTGCCAGCACCTGTCCGCATTCACAATCCGGGGGCCGATGGTTCAAACCCGAGTTCGGCCATCCAGATTTAGGTTTCCCGTGATTCCCCTAAATCGCTCCAGGTAAATGTCGGGATGGTTCCTTTGAAAGGTCGCGACCGTTTTCCTTCCCCATTGTTGACACAATCCGAGCTTGCGCTCCGCCTCTAACGACCTCGATGTCAACGGAACGTTTAACCCAATCTTCCTTCTTTCCTTCCTTCATATTCACAAGCAGATTCTGTGAAAAGTCTTGTGCAGATTGGGTAGAGGTCGTACATCTCCTGCAGCTCTCTTGCGTGACAGTGCCGCGAACAAATAATACATCTTATGCAGTCCTGTCACCGTTTGTCCATAGTAAACCAAAGGCAAAGTAGCGAGGTCACCTGACAGCCTATCAAAACACTTGTGGCTCACTAAGCGTGACGTTGCAGCTGCCTGCGTCTCATAGTCGCGGAAATATCTGCTTTGTGTCTCATATAACAGTCACCCCAATGGTTGTGTGCACTACTAATCAAACGGTTCGAATGGCTCTGAGCACTATGGGACTTAACATCTGAGGTCATCAGTCTCCTAGAACTACTTAAACCTAACTAACCTAAGGACATCACGCACACCCATGCCCGACGCAGGATTCGAAGCTGCGATCGAAGCGGTCGCGAAGTTCCGGACTGAAGCGCCTAGAACCGCTCGGTCACACCGGCCGGCGCATTACTAATCCTGCTATGATCCACGACCAGAAACCTTACAACTGTCCTGAAAAATAATCACTGATTGCGGCGAACAGTATCCTATCTGAGCGTTATAGGGACGGTTCCCCACACACTTCGGCAAATAGTTTGCTTCGAGCAGTAGCGTTTCTCCAGAAATGGTAGACCAAATGCTTCACCAGATCCCATGCGCAGTAATTATTACAGCTGATCACTCGTTAATCTCTTTCGGTTTCCTTCGTAGCTTTATACTTTCCTACGGCAAAAATATCCTGAGTACAGGTTGTCGTTTTGCCTTTGAGGCCTTTATACACAAAGTAGACGAGTACACAAAGTGCACTAGGCGAATGTCGATGTGTAAAAGCATGCAAACGAGGAAATAGTGTGTGTCACTGCTGTGCTGTGTGTTGTGTCCTGGGTATAGAGGAGGGCTCGTAAATAATCTAGTAGCAAAAAAGGGAAATGCGTCTGGTGCAGGTAAGATTTTATATAGTCGCAAAAGACAGAATAATTCCCAAATTACTTATTTCCTGAATATTTACAGATAGATTTACAATCAAGCTTACGCTAGATGACTTCTAAAATATTTTACAACGGCAGCCAAGGTTTCTCAGGGAAGGAGATAGGACAAGTCTTATTCTATATATGGAATACGAGGGCAGTTCAATAAGTAATGCAACACTTTTTTTTTCTCGGCCAATTTTGGTTGAAAAAGCCGGAAATTTCTTGTGGAATATTTTCAAACATTCCCGCTTCGTCTCGTATAGTTTCATTGACTTCCGACAGGTGGCAGCGCTGTACGGAGCTGTTAAAATGCCGTCTGTAACGGATGTGCGTTGCAAACAACGGGCAGTGATCGAGTTTCTTTCGGCGGAAAACCAGGGCATCTCAGATATTCATAGGCGCTTGCAGAATATCTACGGTGATCTGGCAGTGGACAAAAGCACGGTGAGTCGTTGGGCAAAGCGTGTGTCATCATCGCCGCAAGGTCAAGCAAGCCTGTCTGATCTCCTGCGTGCGGGCCGGCCGTGCACAGCTGTGACTCCTGCAATGGCGGAGCGTGCGAACACACTCGTTCGAGATGATCGACGGATCACCATCAAACAACTCAGTGCTGAACTTGACATTTCTGTTGGTAGTGCTGTCACAATTGTTCACCAGTTGGGATATTCAAAGGTTTGTTCCCGCTGGGTCCCTCGTCGTCTAACCGAACACCATAAAGAGCAAAGGAGAACCATCTGTGCGGAATTGCTTGCTCGTCATGTGGCTGAGGGTGACAATTTCTTGTCAAAGATTGTTACAGGCGATAAAACATGGGTTCATCACGTCGAACCTGAAACAAAACGGCAATCAATGGAATGGCGCCACACCCACTCCCCTACCAAGAAAAAGTTTAAAGCCATACCCTCAGCCGGTAAAGTCATGGTTACAGTCTGCTGGGACGCTGAAGCGGTTATTCTGTTCGATGTCCTTCCCCATGGTCAAACGATCAACTCTGAAGTGTATTGTGCTACTCTTCAGAAATTGAAGAAACGACTTCAGCGTGTTCGTAGGCACAAAAATCTGAACGAACTTCTCCTTCTTCATGACAACGCAAGACCTCACACAAGTCTTCGCACCCGAGAAGAGCTCACAAAACTTCAGTGGACTGTTCTTCCTCATGCACCCTACAGCCCCGATCTCGCACCGTCGGATTTCCATATGTTTGGCCCAATGAAGGACGCAATCCGTGGGAGGCACTACGCGGATGATGAAGAAGTTATTGATGCAGTACGACGTTGGCTCCGACAGTGGAATGGTACCGTGCAGGCATACAGGCCCTCATTTCAAGGTGGCGTAAGGCCGTAGCATTGAATGGAGATTACGTTGAAAAATAGTGTTGTGTAGCTAAAAGATTGGGGAATAACCTGGTGTATTTCAATGCTGAATAAAACAACCCCTGTTTCAGAAAAAAAATATGTTGCATTACTTATTGAACTGCCCTCGTACATAAATGATCTGAGGGACAGTGTGATCAATAATATGCAGCTGTTTGCTGATGACGCTGTGGTGTACGAGAAAGTTTCGTCAATAAGTGACTGTAGGAGGATACAAGATGACTTAGACATAATTTCCAGTTCTTGTGATGAATGACAGCTTGCTCTAAATGAAGAAAAATTTAAGTTAATGCAGATGAGTAGGGAAATCAACTTCGTAATGTTCGAATTCAGAATTGGTAGTGTGCTGCTTGACGCAGTGGCGTCGATCAAACATCTAGCACTAATGTTGGAACGTCATTTAAAATAAACGAGCACGTAAGGGCGTTAGTACGGAAGGCGAATGATCGAATTTAGGTTATTGAGAGAATTTTAGGAAAGTGTAGCTCATCTAAAACGGGACCACGAACGGAAAACTAGGGCGACCCATTCTTGAGAACAGGTCGAGTGTTCGGGGTCCCCACCAAATCTGATTAAGGGAGGACATCGAAGCGGTTCAGAGGCGGTAGATTTGATCAACATGCATGTCTTACGGATATCCTTCGTGAACTCAGATGGGAATCCCTGTAGGGAAACACTACCAAGAAAATTTAGAGAACCGGCATTTGAAGCTGACGGCAGAACAATTCTAGAGTAGGTAACGTACTTTGCGCGTAAGGACAACGAAGATAAGGTACGAGAAATTAGGGCTTGTTTGAAGGCTTATAGACAGTCGGTTCGCTCTCGCTCAATTTGCGTACGGGACTGGAAAGGAAATCGCTTGTAGTGGTACAAGGTACCCTCCTCCATGCACCATACGGTGGCTTGCGGAGCATGTATGTAGATGTAAAATGTCGCAGCTCTTTCTATTTCTTCTTTACTTCGTGATTAGGCTTACAGTCAGTTACGTCTTCACTGAAGCCATCTGTTTCTCGGTCGACATATCTGTGTTTCCTATTGCTTTATAGTCCCTAATTACCCCTTGTTGAAGGGTTCTGTCTTTTCCCATTTTGTTCATATTTTATTTCAGTTTTATACATCTCTATTCCATTTCTTTCAATCATAGAGTATATATTAAGTTCTTAACTTATAATAATTATGGGGACATACAGGAAAGAAACAGTGACTAAACATTCGATTATATTTTCAAGCAGTTCGTAATTCTACATCCATTTGTTTGGATAAATATCATTGCAAAATTTTATGTAACTGCTCTCTCTGTTACCTCGACGACATTTTGTTTCCAAAAAAACAATTGTAGCTTATATGAAATAAAGAGGTGTTCAAGGAAACGGTGTATCGTTTATTAAGTTCGTAAACGAAGATTGCAAAAGGTGAGGAATAGCTCCCAAATACTGTTATGTATTACATCTCTGAGAGCACTTCCTCTTACTTAATAGCCCAAGAAATACAGAAAGACACCCTCAATATTACCGGCTTGCTTTTAGGAACGCGTATACACTGTAATACACACAACATTTTAAATTATCTTACTTTCGATAAAAATTAACGAAATTTACTAATTTGTCCTGTCTTTTCTGGACTGCCTGTGATTTTTGACTTTCAGTTTGTAAAGGACGTTCATCTACGACCTAAGGCGCTGTGTCTGAAAAACCAGTACGAGGCAGGCAGGCTCCAACCACAGCATACGCTTCGGCCCGTTCCTCAGACTTTCGCCCAGCTTGAAGGGTTAGGAGCGGCCTTGGAAAGAAGTCTGAGAAAATCGTAGCGCCATTAAGCGCTTCCGATTGGCGTGTCAGTAATATCTGGTTACAGGGCTGTACACAAACTCACATCGAAATCTTACAGAGTAGTGGTAGTGAATCGACTAGCCTCAGTCCATCCAGTGACCAATATGGTTCAAATGGCTCTGAGCACTATGGGACTTAACATCTAAGGTCATCAGTCCCCTAGAACATAGAACTACTTAAACCTAACTAACCTGAGGCCATCACACACATCCATGCCCGAGGCAGGATTCGAACCTGCGACCGTAGCGGTCGCGCGGTTCCAGACTGAAGCGCCTAGAACCGCTCGACAACACCGTCCGGCTTTATGCTGTGAACGGTGGCATCACATTATCTAGCTAGTTCATGTACTGCCGCCGTGTACATCACATAAATAATGAGAAGCTGGGAGTAATAAATATGAATGATTGGACAGCTGAGAATTTCACTGGCTGTGACAGGCTGGCTATCAGAGGGAGCAGAGTATGAAAGTATGGTCCTTACTTCATTGAGAAAACCTAACGGGTAAAAGACGCGCAGTTTCTGTGCATCTCTACAGGCTCGCCTAGAGCAAGTAACACTTGAATGTGCAGCTGTTTCCTGGTCGTTTGATAGGATATGAAGGCGTTATCGGTGAGACTGCAGGTTCGCCTGATAGACGCCATTGGATTTTTTAGCTGTGGTGTACATTTGTAACCTTATCACTGTGCGGCTTGCGACTCTTGCCAGATTCGTCTTTTACTACAAACATCACCGTGCTTCAAATTTTTTTGTCAACTCGAAAGTCTGTGGTGGAGCTTTGAATCAATAGTATAAAATGTAATGAGAGCAGGAGTGGAAGAACATTTGAACTTCCGGAGTGCCTTAGCAAGTTTTTCAAAAAATGGTTCAAATGGCTCTGAGCACTATGGGACTCAACTGCTGAGGTCATTAGTCCCCTAGAACGTAGAACTAGTTAAACCCAACTAACCTAAGGACATCACAAACATCCATGCCCGAGGCAGGATTCGAACCTGCGACCGTAGCGGTCTTGCGGTTCCAGACTGCAGCGCCTTTAACCGCACGGCCACTTCGGCCGGCATAGCAAGTTTTTGTCAGAGTACAAACTGCAGCTCACATTCCATAGAGGGAAAATAAAATAAAAAGCGATGTTATTTCATTAGTACTCATCAACTAATTTCCTCCGCAACAATAAGTTCACGCTCCAGAAACTACTTAGTAAATTATACAATATGTTACACAGAATTTGCGCCGTCTTCAACTAAACTTAAAGTTATATGATCATAGGGAAGTAAAACCTAATACCTTCAGACAGCTAACGTTTTCTTTAATGTATTCAGCAGCTTGAAGTTATTTGTACAGGCTACCTTGCTAATGAAAAGTGGGCTTGTTCGAGGAAGCAACATTCAGCACAGAAGACGTCACGCATTGCTGCAAGAGAGAAAGTCGAAGTAGTAAATAATGTCTATTTTTATAAGTAGTACTAAGTGGTGCGTTAACTTACAAACACAACTAATGATGGATGGCAGCAAAACTTGATATATATCATTTGTTGTCATTACTGATAATAACATACGTCCACCAATACCAACAACAAGCTGTGATGTCGGCCCTTCTTTTAATGTTGTCTTAACAACTAAGTCACTATTAATGAGGTGGTACACAAAAAATAGACCCATATGTTTTCTTCATTGCAGTTTCGTCCTTCTGCAGGAGATGGTCTGGCAGCAGCAATGTTTCTGTTCTTCGGCCACTCAGATTTATTCAGAAAGCCCAAAAAACTTATAATGCCTGAAAAATAAAACATTGAATTATCTTCATGTGACATTGTTGATGTTTGATCTTCATTGCGTTTATGAGATCAACTGTTGACACTGTTCGTGAAGCTTCGTGATCACATCCACGTCTGATGGTTGGAAGAAATGGTGTTGTGAGGGAGGTGAAAGAAGTATAGGAAGATGGTTCAGGGATGGGAGTAGGAGAAGGTAGTTTGTTAGCGGATCATTACGAGGGTTAGTATACAGGAAAAAAATTCGTGGTTGTAGAGAGTACTGACTAGGGTAGATTGGGACCTATTATTAACTGTGTGGGATAGAATGGAATTAAAATGAGACAAGAGTATTTAGCTGTGAGATCGGAAATGAGGATGGTTTTGGGAACATAAAACGGGGAATTTAGGATGAGTACGAGGTAGGTCGTCAGTATGACTTGTTGAAGGATCGATGGCCCTAAAAGGGGCTGCACGAGAGCAGTAATGAAGTGGACTACCTCCGTAGCCGAATGGTCAGCGTTACTCTCTTCGGATCGGAAGGATCCGCGTTCGATTCCCGGAATCTTCTCCGATTTTTCTGTTATAGAGAGCTGCGTGATTAAAAAAGCGGTGACATCTTCAGGATTCATCTACTTGCAATAACGGTTGGGGGATTGGCAAAAAACTGATCACATTTGCCACGATCACAGGTCGCTCTTCGTACTGCCTTGTAGGTAGCAGTCGGCTAGTCGAAACAAGCTTAAGAGCTAATCCGTGAGTGATGTTTCCCATTTTTTTTTTTTTTTTTTTTTTTTTTTTTTTTTTTTTTTTTGTAATAACGAAGTCGATACCGTGTTCGGCAGTGGAAGTGGGACCTAGTGACTTACTTGGGTGGAGTGGTGTATCTGTCGGGTGGATGGGAGTGGTTAATTCCGATTTGACGGGAGGATGATTTGTCTTACATTTAGAGGAGAATGTGGGGTCGGGTATAATGAAGGTATTACGTAGTAACAGGTTTTGGAGACTTGATTATGGTTTTAGAAGGTAGTTAACTTTGCATGTATTTATGGTGGGGGATTCTTGCAGTCTTGGGTCAGATGGTTGTTGTGGGTAAGGCATTTCTGGCATACACAGGATTTACGATTGAGGATTTCTACTAAATAACGTCACTTTGGGTGATGGAATGATCATTAGATGGTGGCGATTCAGAAAAAATGTGTACAAGTGGATTCAGAGTAAAATGTTTGTAAATAACTCACATCATCAGAATTTTCAGTTATTGTCAATTATCACTTACAACTTAATTTTCAATCCTTTTATTTTAAGGAAATAATATCGCAAGTAAGAGGTAAAGAAAGCATTGATAGTACCAGCACTTTTGATCAACTAATGCTGGCGTAGCTCATCAAGGAAAAGCCGAAACCATGAGACACTATCCGATGAAAAAGCCATGTATTAAAGTACCGAAAATGTTTAAATGCTGCATATCTCAATGGGGACAATGGAGCGAGAAGAAGTAATGAACCAGGCGGGTGTGATCACTAACGACGTTAATGGGAAAAAAATGTTGTATTGGATGAACCAAAGTACTGTATCATTCACGATAAACCGGAAAACGGCTAGAGTTTTGAAAGAAAGTATATAATCCCTATATTCGCCATTATGTTAGGAGGCCTACAGCCAAATTTTTTCACGCAGCTCGTGACAGTGTCTAGGCCGGTCTCACAAAAAACGAAGTGGATGGCTCCCTAGAGCACACGAGAGCCAGTAGAACGTATTTTTCGGAGAAGGAAGTGTGGAATGTCGCGTCAGTATGGGATTAAAATGAGGCCGGCAGCGTTTCTCTGGGAAAGTGCCAATGAGGTGCGCAGTCGCCAAATATGGCGCGCCGCGGTCCGCAGGCTGGGTGCCGGCCGTGCGTGGTGACGAAAGTCTGCCTCACTCACTATAAGGACGGCCGGAGAGGCTGCAACCGGCACTCGGCAAGTAACCGGGCGGCGCTCTAGGCCCGCTGTTTGGCAAACGGCGAGCTGCTGGGGACCCGGTGACAGCCGGTGTCGTGCAGAGCCCGCTCCAACGTGGTTCAAATAGCTATGAGCACAATGGGACTTAACTTCTGAGGTCATCAGTCCCCTAGAACTTAGAACTACTTAAGCCTACTTAAAGCAGATGGCAGTTATAAGAGTCGAGGGGTATGAAAGAGAAGCACTGGTTGGCAAGGGAGTGAGACAGGGTTGTAGCCTATCCCCGATGTTATTCAATCTGTATATTCAGCAAGCAGTAAAGGAAACAAAAGAAAAATTCGGAGTAAGAATTAAAATCCATGGAGAAGAAATAAAAACTTTGAGGTTCGCCGATGACATTGTAATTCTGTCGGAGACAGCAAAGGACTTGGAAGAGCAGTTGAACGGAATGGACCGTGTCTTGAAAGGAGGGTATAAGATGAACATCAACAAAAGCAAAACAAGGATAATGGAATGTAGTGGAATTAAGTCGGGTGATGCTGAGGGAATTAGATTAGGAAATGAGACACTTAAAGTAGTAAAGGAGTTTTGCTATTTGGGGAGCAAAATAACTGATGATGGTCGAAGTAGAGAAGATATAAAATGTAGACTGGCAATGGCAAGGAAAGCGTTTCTGAAGAAGAGAAATTTGTTAAGATCGAGTATAGATTTAAGTGTCAGGAAGTTGTTTCTGAAAGTATTTGTATGGAGTGTAGCCATGTATGGAAGTGAAACGTGGACGATAAATAGTTTAGACAAGAAGAGAATAGAAACTTTCCAAATGTGGTGCTACAGAAGAATGCTGAAGATTAGATGGGTATATCACATAACTAATGAGGAAGTATTGAATAGAATTGGAGAGAAGAGGAGTTTGTGGCACAACTTGACTAGAAGAAGGGATCGGTTGGTAGGACATGTTCTGAGACATCAAATGGATCACCAACTTAGTATTGGAGGGCAGCGTGGAGGGTAAAAATCGTAGAGGGAGACCAAGAGATGAATACACTAAGCAGATTCAGAAGGATGTAGGCTGCAGTAGGTACTGGGAGATGAAGAAGCTTGCACAGGATAGAGTAGCATGGAGAGCTGCATCAAACCAGTCTCAGGACTGAAGACCACAACAACAACAAACTTAAATAACCTAAGGACATCACATACATCCATGCCCGAGGCAGGACTCGAATCTGCGACCGTAGCAGTCGCGCGGTTCCTGATTGAAGCGCCTAGAACTGCTCGGTCACCGCGGCCGGCTAAAGCCTGCTCCGTTTTAAAGGAAAGTCCACTAAAGAGACGTGTGCGCCAACGGCTAATATCCTCTGCACACCTGAAGAATGAAAAGAAAATAAGGATTTCAAGTGGTCGAGGAAACTGCCACAGTCATAGCGAGTACCATACTCATGAAATGAGCGCAGGAGGGAGTTAGTTAGCTATTTAGAACTTCTTCTAATCCATGGCGGTGTGATACAGCAACCACTGTCTTGGTTGCAAAACCGTTTTTTTTTATATTTTATTTATCCTCCAATGACGCGTTTCGCCTTATACAGTGCATCTTCAGACTGGCCTACGAGAAACATACAACTTTTCATATAAATGGCATATCCCCGATTTAGCAAAATTGGTCTAGTAAGAAAAAGTAAAACAACTTACCGGTGCGGTGTCCTATAAGACAAGAGTAAAATATATCATAATGTGACCGATAAAATGTTCAGAAGCCAGTAAACAGTCTAATGCACTAAAAGCGTAAAACGCGCTCAAACAAAATTTAAAAATATATGAAAAACAACTTACTGATACAGAAGAGGGCGCCGTACACCTGACAAAGACACCCCGCGAGGCCTTTTAAAAAAAATTGACACGGGCAATTACTTGCTGGGGCTTTCCCATGTATTCAACGTCTTCTATATCAATAAGTTGTTTATATATTTTTAAATTTTGTTTGAGTATGTTTTGAGCTTTTAATGCATTAGACAATTTACTGGTCTCTGAACATTTTATCGGCCATATTCCGATATTCTTTACTCGTATCTTTTATAACACTGCACAATTTTTCTTTTTTTCAAATTCTGACCACGGCAGTTTCCAGCTAGGACATTTGTATGTGCGGCATTCTATGTGCTACAACCGTATTTTGTCAGTAAGTTGTTTTATTTTTTCTTGCTAGTCCAATTTTGCCGAATCGAGGTCATGCCATAAATATGTGATAGGTTGTATGTATCTCGTAGGGCAGTCCGAAGACGCCTTGTACATAGCGAAATGCTTCAGTAGAGGATAAATGAAATATAAAATCTAGTTTTGCAACCAACACTGTTTGTTCTTTTATGTAGTTAGTTAGCTAGTTACTTAATTGCTTTCATGTTCTGTGGATCCATTTTCACGCAAATTTATGGTGATGTAGAACGAGTCATTTTACATTCCATCCCAATTTCTGAATATGATGAAAATGTATAAGATAGGTTTTATATTTTTTTAATATGAAATAGATTCAAATTTTACTTTGCTGTCTATCAGACATTTTATATCAGTGGGTACGTGATCAAAAAATTTTGTTGCACCATTGTGCACCTCTTTTCGTGCCAAAGACAACATTAATGTAGAGTAATGAACGTCATTTTTCCTTTTCGTATTGTAATTATGTACATCATTCCTCCTTTTGAGCTGTAGTGTATTATTTACAACAAACTTCGTGAGAGGATGAATACGCTGTGAAACAATAGTCAGAATGCCCAACTCCGTAAACAGATGACTACAAGATGATCGTAGGGGAGCAGTACATATTCTTACAGGACTTTTTTGAGCCATGAACACTTCTTTGCTGAAAGATGAGTTACCCCAGAACATTATTTCATATCAAATTGTTTGGGCTCTAAGCACTATGGGACTTAACATCTGAGGTCATCAGTCCCCTAGACTTAGAACTACTTAAACCTAACTAACCTAAGGACATCAACACATCCATGCCCGAGGCAGGATTCGAACCTGCGACCACAACAGCAGCGTGGTTCCGGACTGAAGCGCCTAGAACCGCTCGGTCACAACGGCTGGCTCATATGACATTACTGAATGAAATATGCAAAGTATGACAACTTTCTCATTTGTCTCTCCTTAAGATTTGTCATTATTCTAAGTGCAAATGTAGCTGACTTAATAGTTTTAGGAGATCCAAAATGTGCCTATTCCAGTTTAAATTCTCTTCAAAGTGGACACCTAAGATTTTTGAAATTTCCACCCTATTTATTATTCCCTCACCATGTGTAACATTTATCATTGGTGTAGAACACCAAGATGTGCAGAACTGAATATGTTGTGTCTTCTTAAAATTGAGGATGATACCATTTGCAGAAACCTAGTCAATAGTACTTTTAAAGAACATTGTTTAACATTTCTTCTGTTTCTGTATGTATGCTGGGATTGATTACAATACTGGTCTCATGTGCAATAAGAACTAATTCTGCTTGTTGTATATTAGGCTGAAGATCGTTTACATACATGAGGAACAGCAGCGGACCTTAGATTGAGCCTTGGGGAACCCCATATGTTATTTCTCCCCATTCTGAATTAAGTCCCCAAACTATATTGGTTGAATTACTAAGTACAACTTCCTGCATTTTTTTGGTTACATATGAAATTGTTGGCTGTACGATCAACCCCATAAAACTTCATCAGGGTGCTATCAAGGATTCCAGGACAAGACCCTAGTAGAGGACATTCACTGTTGCTGTCTATCGACTGGAGAGCCGTATATGAATTTCGATCTGCTCTGTGTACTTCGCTTGGATGTGCAGGTAGTTATAAAGAATGAAGCTGTGTGGTGCACATGTAGGGTTATAGCATAACCTACCACCTAGCGTGAAAGCAAAAGAAATTGGGCGAATGGGATAAAATCCGTAAATTATGGTATTGTTAAAGTTATGAAAGCATCGTACCACTTTAGTGATGAAACTTAATTTCTTTGCATTTAAATGAACTGTAGGTCATGTCAAAAAGGGTTCAGGCCTAAGAATTTATTAGAATGCGCTGCCAGCACTGTTTGCGTAAATAAAAATCCGTACAGTGTGATTTTACTAGAAAAGGGACGTAGAGAGTCGATAGTAAATATTTGAACCAAAAGGATATGCTTGCGCTTGTCGAGACACTGATCCAGTCGCTATGGGTTGTGTTCTACTCCTGCTGACAGACGGAAGAAAATACTGACAGCGAGAGAAGGACGGAAGAAAGATCAGGTTTAACCTTCTTATCAAAGGAACAATAGCAGCATTAGCCTTAATCTATTTAGCGATTATATTACATTAGTCACATTCCACGGACGCCGTGGGAAGTGTTCACTGCAATGTGCAAAGAAGTCAAATGTGTACATTTAAGTACAATATAATGAAATGACTTAATATTGCATTGTTAACTCGGATTATAAAATAATCTAAAATATTAAAATTAAAAGTTTCTATTTAGATACCCTTCAATAGCATAGAAAGAGTTTCACAATAGAAAATTATTTAGTTCAGTTTTAAACTCCATCATATTATCTACATGACATTTAATGTCCTCTGGTAGATTGTTAAATATACGAGATACCCATGTATAGAACTCCTTTTTATATTGCTGTTAAGACATTCAAGTGCTTGCAGAAGCTGTTTTTTGGTCCTGTTGTTACGTTCACGCTTTACACTACTTTTTTTACAGTAGAGAAATGTTGTCAATCACAGTGGCCATTAATACACAATGTGAAGCAGCTGTCAAAACTTTTCTTTTTTTTGAAGAGGTCTCTGCAGTATGTACTAGAACTAACCAAATATAATCCTTACAAAAAACACGCGTGTTCTGAACATACTATTTCTATAAGTTGAGTGCCCCCCCCCTCTTCCCCCCCCCTCCACCCTTCCACCCCCCACACTCGCATCAAAAACTATTTTCTGGAACTTATTAGTGAACAAAAATATGCAAAATACTGTCTTCATTTTAAAGTCACCTATACCAATAATAATATGTATCACAAACGTAACTGAAATAAGCTGCTTTATTAATTGCTTTGACTGTGGCATCATACACAATCAATAAAATCAATAACCCGGCTCCAGGGAGGTAGGGTCCCCTTCCCTATTCCTCCACTGAGGTAATTCCTGTCTGGAGCATCCACGTCGCGGGGGTGGTATCCTACACTTCAGTAGGCTGGAGTGATAGGATGGCTGTGTTCAGGCAGGGACCCAATCCCATGGGGTATAACACGGATCCCATGTCCAGGGTTACGGGTGAAGACCTTAATGGCAGCGACAGCGGAGAAGAAAGACTTCGGAACGGCGTAGCTGGCAGATGAGGCAACCCTCCTTTCTGGGGACTAAATGAGAACGGAACCACTGCCTTGTGGTGGAGGAGAAATTATAAAGGCTAAGGGAAAGAACCCCAACAGAAAATCCTTTCTTGCGTTAGGCCTAGCAATCCAGTAGAAAAGTCTTCATATATTGCTTTCAAAATACAGACGAGCCTGGGAACGAACCACTCAGGATTTGACTCCACTGCTTCTTCAAGTACTGGTGCGAATGACGGGAGACGTGATGATATTCATCAGTACAAGAAGATGAAACCAAATGGACTAAAAAATAACATAAATATTGACACTCTTAATATATTAACCCTCAACTGAAAAATGGAAGAAATGACAGATGTACTAACAGAGAGAAAGTTAGATATTTTGGAATTAAACAGAACGAAGTGGAAGGGAAAAGGCGAGAAGAATTTGAGAGGAGAAGGAAAACTGTACTGGAGTGGGAATAACAGGTTTGGATGGTGAATAAAAATGTACAAAGGTGTATTGAAAGTGTGAGAGATATATCAGACAGGATCATGATCTTAAACATGAGATTCCAAAAAGAAACACTAAATGTTGTCCAGATTTATGCACCTCAAGTGAGATGTAGCGAAGAAGAGAAGATGGACTTTGAAAATGAGTTAGAGAACCATATAGAGAGTGCTAATATAGTGATGGGAGATTTTAATGCATAGGTAGGCAAAGACGTAAAGGGATTTGAGCAAGGGTTGGGATGTTTTGGATATGGAGGCAGAAATAAAGAAGGTGAAAGACTCCTGGATTTGTGCCAGAGGAATGGAATGAAAATAGCAGGCAGCTGGTTTATGAAGAGAGAAAGTCATGTTATCACCAGATATAGTTGGGATGGGAGAACCAAGAGTGTAATTGATTATATTCTAGGAGATAGGGAGTGGGGAGAGAAAGCAACAAATGTGAAGGTAATTCCAATGTGAGTGCATATGGAGACCATAGATTACTGGTGGGAGAATGGAAAATGAACCAGTGTGTGAAAAATAGAAAAGAGGATACAGGATTGGAAACTGAAGGAGAGTGAAAGTGCTGAGAAGAATAGAGAATTAATTACACAAGAATTTCCAAAAGAATTTTCCTGCGATGTAGAAATGAATGGAGTTTATTCAAAGGCACATTAGTCGAAGCAGCACAAAAAGTATGTGGTAGAACATATTGAAAGGAAAAAGTAAGACAGACAAGTTGGTGGGATGATACCACAATCCAAGCAGTTAAAAGAAAGAATGGAGCATGGAGAAAGTGGTGGAAAACTAAAAATGACGAGGACCATAAAAGATATATAGAGGAAATGAAGAAATGCAAAGAAATGATGGAAATTGCAAAGAAAAAGGCATGGGAAGAGTTTACAAAAAAACTTGAAGAAGATGTGAAGAGCAATAAGAAAATGTTCTATAAAATGATGAAAAACAAAAGGAAGGCTTCTGAAGTACCAGTAAAGATGGAAACAGAAGACGGTACTAAGACTGAAGATCCAGGGAATATAAAAGATCTTTGGAGAGAACATTTTTAGAAACTGTTAAACGCTGAGGAGCAGGTACACGAGGAAACAACAAATAATGGAGAAATTGAGAGAAGATGGGAAGCAGAACTAGGACAAATTACACGGGAAGAAATGGAAAGAGCTGTGAAGAAGATGAATAGGGGGAAAGCCCCAGGACCTGATGAAGTATCAGTGGACTTGATAAGAGCAGCAGATCCACTGGGAATGCAGTGGCTGTATTGAGTACTATCACGTGTGTGAAAAAAAGGGTTCAAATGGCTCTGAGCACTATGAGACTCAACTTCTGAGGTCATTAGTCCCCTAGAACTTAGAACTAGTTAAACCTAATTAACCTAAGGACATCACAAACATCCATGCCCGAGGCAGGATTCGAACCTGCGACCGTAGCGGTCTTGCGGTTCCAGACTGCAGCGCCTTTAACCGCACGGCCACTTCGGCCGGCTATGTGTGTGAAGAAATAGTACAATACCTGACGATTGGAGAAGAGGAGACATCGCTCCCATCTTCAAAAAAGGCAATAAAAGACTACAAAAACCACAGCGGAATAACCCTTGTAAGTCATACAGCCAAGATTTTTAAAGAATTTTACCAAATCGAATAAGTGGAAAGATAGAAAAGGAGCTGAGTGAAGAACAGTATGGGTTTAGGAAAGGAAGAAGCACGATAGACCTGATATTTTCTATCCGTCAACTGATGGAAAAAGTTGGGAGTATAACAAATGGGTGAAAATGGTTTTTATAGACATAGAAAAGGCATATGACTTAGTTAACAGAGAAAGACTCTGGGAAGAAATGAAGGTGATCGATATAGAAGATGGATACATTAATGTAATAAATACAATGTACAGAGGACACAATTGCAGAATTAGAACACCGTTAGGGGACTCTGAACACTTCGAAATAAGACAAGGATTTAAGGAAGGAAGTATTCTACCTCTTGCACTTTTTAATGTTGTGATGGAGGGAATGAATAGGTCAGTTAAAGATATAGCAAAAGAAAAAGATAAAAAGATGATTTTTGCTGATAATATGAGGAGATAAAGAGGTAGATGTACAGTTAAACTTGATGCATGGAAGGAAATAATGAAAAGGTATGGATTAAAAATAAATAAAGATAAGAGGGAAGTAATGGTATTTGGAAGAGACAAAGGGATCAACGGATATGTTACTTTGAATGGAGAACCTTTCAAAGTGGTAGACAGTTTCACTTATTTAGGGCGTGAAATATCTAGTGAATAACCAACGAAATTAATAGGAGGTTACAGAACGGAGGCAATTCCTACCAAACAGTAAAACACCTGATTTGGAATAAGGAAGTTTCAAAAAAAAGCAAAACTCCGTATGTATAAGAGTTATTACTTCCCTATTGTCACCTATGAAGGAGAAACATGGACAGTGACAGAAAGGAACTGGATCAGACTGCAAGCAGGGGAGATGAAATTTACAGAGCAGTTAAGGGAAAAACAAGAATGGACAGAGTAAGGAATGTAGATATTAGAAAGGACCTTAAACAAGAAAGTATGAAAGAAGCAATTGAAAAATAGAGATTAACATGGTACGGGCGTGTTAAGAGCATGAGTGGGCAGAGCCTCCCCAAAATTATGGAAGCACTAAAGACGGATGGAAAAAGACCTAGAGGATACCCAAGAACACGGTGGAAAACGGGAATGAGAATATCTGTTGAAAGGAGAGGTGTGACCTGGCAGCAAGTGGAGGAAGAAAAGTGGTGGGAGGACCGAGCCAAATGGAGAGGACTCGTCAGCACCCAGACCCGGCAGTAGCTGGAGCGGGATCCGGATATAGGTAGATAGAAAGAATTAATTCAAGGCCGTGAGATTTCCAGTTAAGGCTGTGATCCATTTGAAGTCTCAACAGCGTAGCACTTTGTACTTTTTGTGTTCTGCCTCTTGAGAAGACTAATTTTATAACTTGTGATGTTCTGTGATAAGTACTGGTTTACATATGCTGAAACTCGTCAAAATTTAATGATAACCCATCTGCATTTAACCTTGCGTTGGTGTTTTCAAATATTTCATTACCTGCCTTTTCGTTAAGGGGACTTGGTATTGTTCTTTATTCCTATAGCATTATCACCTTAAAAAAAAAAAAAAAAAAAAAAAAAAAAAAAGACAAAATTTGCAGCCTCAGGCAAACCACGCATTACTTAAATCAGAACGGGAGGACGGGCTTTTCAACTTCAGATTGCGGGAAAGTAGAGCGCAACAACAGATCTTTAGTAAACTGTTCGTCCAGTTGGTTTTGGGGTGACGGCTGTCACAGCGTAAGAACGCAGTTAAAAGTCGGTAGAACCGTCGCACAACGATACGCCACGACTGATAATCCCTTAATATTGCGAGCAATCCTGTTTCTTCTTCTCACAATAGTATATTCCGGAACCCACTGAAAAACGAATAGAAGAGCGTACTTTCAGAGTACTTTATGTTATGGGTTGTTTTCGCTCCACTCACACTTGCATACTCGATAGGTTACGAGCAACTGCTGTTCTAGGAGGTCTATCACACCACATGCACCGTATTTGCGGCACATTTCTGAAAATCAGTTCCTCTGCTCTCTATTGTAGTGTTTACTAACGCTGTCTTCAGCTTCCGTCGTGCCCAATGACGAACCATATTTGGAAACTACATAGTTCGTTGTTTTTCAGCTTTGTCTTTTACCCCGATGGAAATGGAAAGAGTTACACCTTGAGGCGTCAGTCCGATATTTAGCAAACTTTGCAGAGATGACAACTCGAGGTATCGGCCGAGTTTCCAGTAATGTGTTCTCGACAGTTCATGGTGACACCCTGCCTTAGCCTCTGCTCGGATTTCAGCTGCTGTCATCCGTCTATTCATCAGAGCCGGCCGAACAATGCTACACATCTTTTCGTGGTCTAGCCCTTCTGGAAGGACCTGGATCAGAAGAAAACTGTTCATTACGGATCAAGTTTTTGTATAGTTCTCGGGCATGGATGTGTGTGATGTCCTTAGGTTAGTTAGGTTTAAGTAGTTCTAAGTTCTAGGGGACTGATGACCTTAGAAGTTAAGTCCCATAGTGCTCAGAGCCATTTGAACCATTTTTGTATAGTTAGAACAGATAACAAGTGGTCTAGCGGATACGACAGTTGCCTCGTATTCGGGAAGAACGATATTCAAACTCCTTACCGGTCATTCAGACTTGAGTTTTTCGTGGAATTAATAAATCACTTATGGCAAATGCCTCCACGGTTCTTTTGACTAAAGAGATCGGGACCGATTTCCTGCCTCACCGAGTGCGCTAATGAACTGCTAACTGGGCGATACCATTTTTAGTTGTCTCGCATGGACGTGGCTCCAGAGTATTTAGCGTTGGTCTTTAACAATGCGCCATACTGCAGGAACTGCCGTGCGCTCAGACCATAAATGACCAACATTGTAGAATTCGCTGCTACCCGTTCCTATTGTTTTAAAATTTGCATGAGATTGTCTCTCGCAGTCGTTAGCAAAATTCCGAGGCCCCTTGCATACGATCTGCGGACGATGTGAACGTTTCCGATAGTTACATCCAGTGTTGTTTTCCTGGGGGAACGCTGGGAGACGCGTACCCCTAAACTTTTTCGTCAACAAAGTAATTTTTTTACGATGTTGAGAACTTGGAAGGGTGCCAAAGATTTATTTCACGGACCTAAATTTTTTATTTCATGTTTTCGTGTTGGTAATTGCAATACGAACGGTACCAGTGCAGTTTTTGGTGGAAAAAGCTATGTCATTGACTGTTTCAAGCATTTCGAAGCTGCGGCAATCATTCTCGACAACTGAATCGCTGGCAGCCAGTTCGACAAGCATGTAATGCCCTCGCCCGCTAATAGTAGGCGATGGTAGTGGTAAACGGATATGCGTACGCTCAAACGCCGAGCTACCGATAGATGTCTCTACGGTCCCGCTACCATGATCCTTCGCGATTCATTGCCATCTTTATTTTGTTGTTCTTTATTCGTTTGCGTTTGCTGTTTCGTTCTTGTCGGTTGTGCGAAGGTTTACAGTGTGTCCTGTCTTTCGTTGTAACTTGTAAGTTAAGTTGGAGGTGAGAGATGAGCAGAAAACTAACAAACTATTTTACTTGTTCTCCTGCATCTAACATGTTGATGACGTCATGGCTAAAAGCAGACGGGTGGTATCCCATGCTTCAGTTATAAGTAATTTTCGCTGCATTAAATCCAATGTCGGAGTACCCTCAAACATTAAAAAAAAAAAAAAAAGCACTGGCTACATCTCTGCATTATGAGAAAATTTTTCGTAAGACACTGTCCAGAAATATCTCGAAGGACGCCATCGACAAGGAGCAGCCTCGTTTGACGAGGATGAGCCTGTCATTTGACAGCTGACGATGGCACGTCAATCAGAGTAACCGGTACACTAAATGTCCAAGAATGACCCTGAATTTGGTGCCAAATCCAAAGTTGGCCAATACTTTTTTCAGGTACTCGAGACTGACTCTGTCGGATGCCTTTGTAAAATAGATCGATGTGATCGCTACTTGAGTTGGTGTGACTGTTACGTACCCAGTTCAGTTGCGATACGTCAGTACATCGCAAAAAGAGATCGTACTGCCACAGGGTAAGTTCGGCTTGTACGGATGATTTTATTTGTGTATTTATTTAGACAGGCGGCAAGTCGTCTTGTTATTGTCTTGTAATCAGAATTATAGTCGTGAAATTTCAGTTAGTTGCCTTTTTTCCTGCTTGGAGTGTGAAACAATGAGATTGTCGAGATGTTCAAATGGGATGTTTGTACCATTCCCTGTAACGTGGACCATCTCCAAAAAACTTCCCTCACATCGTGTCTCAGATTGGGGGGCAAAACTCTACAGCTATAGCATCTTCTACAGGTCTTTCCCTTTGTGCTGTTCCCTAATTCTGAGATCGGTTTGAGTGAAGCGTGCGTTTGGGTACAGTTCTCTGTCTGTGCAAGGATCAGTGGTACGTCACGCTAAAGATTAGTAGTAACATTATCGGTAGACTTGCTCTGAGAGATCATAAACCATATCTGCACCTCTGGTTTCAATGCTGCGACGTCCCCTTAGATGATCCCCATTAGTGAATCTTTCGCTTTATACCAGAATGTCCAGTATTGTGACATATCCGGACGGGTTATACACTGTTCAGTCACGTTAATGTGACCACCTGTCAAAAGCCTGAATGACCGCCTTTTACAGCACGGACGTGAAGGGAGGGAGTCAATGAGGTTCTGGAATGTACCGACAGTGATCTGGAACCAGGCCGACTCCAGCGCCGTGGCAACCTGCGCCAGGGTTCTCAGTTGAGGATCTGTGAGGCGAACAGCCCGATCGAGGTGGTCCCGCAGATTCTCGATTGGGATTCAAACGGGTGAGTTTGGTGGCTAGGCTAGGGGAATAAGGCAAACTCATCCTGCTGTCCTTCGATCCTCGCATGTACACTGCTAGCTGTGTGACACGTTGCATTGTCGTGTTGGTAGACGCTATAAAATTACTTTTATCTTAAGAATATGAATATTTATATATGTGTTTGGAGAGATGGAGAGATTGATTTTTGATTGAGATTTTTTACTTTAAGACGTAACTGGTACCTGAATTTTGGTTGCTGCCTCCTTGAATGATCGGCTTCTGCACCAGTTGGTGACGTATTACAATTTGGAGGAAGTTATTGTTCTTTAGGATACCGTGATGTCTGCACGTTATCGAGACCTCTTTGTACAGCACTTGATTCCTGCTTTGAAAGAGCACATCTTTGTGGAAATCACTGATTTCATGGAAGATGCGGCAACACCTCATGTCGCTCGCCCAGTGAAAGATCTGCTAAACGCAACCTTCGACGAACGTGCTATCTCCAGAAGGTTCTTCAGATGCATGGCCCATAAGATCACCTAATCTGAATCGATGTGACTTTTAGCTCCGGCGATACCTGAAAGAACGCTCTTACCAAGGACAAGTTCAGTCTCTGCCTGGTCTCGAGGCCAGTATACAGTAGCACGTTGCTCAGATTCCACTGGAACTGCTGCGAGCAACTGTTGATCACGTCGTTTTATGGATGCGGCACCTCTTCGACGTCTCCTGTGCTCATATTGAGCAAATTGTGTAAGCGGCGGTTAGTAATAAAATCAACATTATGCCTTTCTCTGTTGTCAGCCCCGTTTTTGCGCACGTCCCGTTCCTAATCCATTACTTATTGTTATATTTCTATACGTCTTTCTTGCATTCAGAGCACCAGATTTGCTCCTGGAGGCAAAAATTTGAACTAATATTTTTTCCATCGTAAATCGTTACATATTAGAATGTCTAACAAGTTTCGCTGCCATACAATAATTACAGTCCACACTGGACCTCTGTGAGTAGCTGCACTTAAATAACCTTATAAAATGACTTTTTTGTTATTAAAAATATGAATATTTATATATGTGTTTGGAGGGAGAGAGAGATTGATTTTTGATTGAGATTTTTACTTTAAGTCGTAATTCGTACCTGAATTTTGGTTGCTGCCTCCTTGAATGATCAGATTCTGCACCAGTTGGTGAAGTATTACAATTTGGAGGAAGTTATTGTTCTTTAAGGTTTAAAATACGACTCTGTTAGTTACTTGGCCGTATTGCGGATAGCTTTGAGCCCAAGTTTTCTTAGCTTTTCATACCTAAGGGACCACTGTTGTAAGTAAATAAGATCAAACAGCAATCTGCTTTTCGTGAGAAAAGGAGATTGCTTTCCTTCAAATTACACGTCCTGCTACATCAAAATTGGTCAGTGCAGTTCAGCACCATACTATTGAACAAGAACATAAACCAGTTACTGTAATTAAGAAATTACGAGATGTTGTTACTTATTGAATGAAAACTATAGAGAATGCATTTCTTTTCCTGTATTTTAGTGAACTTTGTACACTTACAATTCTTTCGATTGATAGACGGCGGCCGGCTGGTGTGGCCGAGCGGTTCTGGGCGCCACAGTCTGGAACCGCGAGACCGCTACGGTCGCAGGTTCGAATCCTACCTCGGGCATGGGTGTGTGTGATGTCCTTAGGTTAGTTAGGTTTAAGTAGTTCTAAGTTCTAGGGGACTGATGATCTCAGAAGTTAAGTCCCATAGTGCTCAGAGCCATTTGAATCATTTTTTTGATAGACGGCGACGACAATGAAGTTCACCTCCTTTTCCCAAAACAAGATATTTTTATTCTTCAGTTCCAGAAAATCTGTGAACATAAATGTTTGGCAACTCTTACACATACTTTACTCGGCTTTATCACTAAAATATCAATTTTCATTAAATGTAACAATACGTTCTGAGTGACGGCCCAACAACACGTCCTCTTTCCACAAGATACAGATTAACAGTTCTTTCTTTTTTAATAAATCAATTGTCTTTTTTTTTAGAGTCCATACTCAAAGATTCACAACTACTATCGTTGCGGGTATTACGCTAAAGAGTTTCTTGCTGTCCAGCTGCACTTCACTTCACTTCAAGTAGTTTTTGAATCACATTTACATTTACGATATTTACATACATTACTGAGCTTCTCAGAATAAAATCAGGCACAAATTAGTAAAAAAAAAAAAAGCAGTGAGGCATACATAACATTACAATGCCATCGTGACCAGGAAAAAGCATCTACATCTACATGGATACTCTGCAAATCACATTTAAGTGCCTGGCAGAGGGTTGATTGAACCACCTTCACAATTCTCTATTATTCCTATCTCGTATAGCACGCGGAAAGAATGAACACCTATATCTTTCCGTACTAGCTCTGATTTCCCTTATTTTATCGTGGTGATCGTCCCTCCCTATGTAGGTCGGTGTCAACAAAATATTTTCGCATTCGGAGGAGAAAGTTGGTGATTAGAATTTGGTGAGAAGATTCCGTAGCAACGAGAAACGCCTTTGTTTTAACGATTTCCAGCCCAAATCCTGTATTATTTCAATGACACTCTCTCCCATATATCGCGATAATACAAAACGTGCTGCCCTTCTTTGAACTTCTTCGATGTACTCCGTCAGTCCTATCTGGTAAGGATCCCACACCGCGCAGCATTATTATAAAGAGGACGGACAAGCGTGGTGTAGGCAGTCTCCTTAGTAGGTCTGTTACATTTTCTAAGTGTTCTGCCAATAAAACGTAGTCTTTGGTTAGCCTTCCCCACAACATTTTCTATGTGTTCCTTCCAATTTAAGTTCTTCGTCATTGTAATACCTAAGTATTTAGTTGGATTTACGGCTTTTAGATTAGACTGATTTATCGTGTAACCGAAGTTTAACGAGTTCCTTTTAGTACTCATGTGGATGACCTCACACTTTTCGTTATATAGGGTCAACTGCCACTTTTCGCACCATTCAGATATCTTTTCTAAATCGTTTTGCAGTTTGTTTTGATCTTCTGGTGACTTTATTAGTTGATAAACGACAGCGTCATCTGCAAACAAACCTAGACGGCTGCTTAGATTGTCTCCCAAATCGTTTATACAGGAACAGCAAAGTGAGTATAACACTACCTTGGGGAACGCCAGAAGTCACTTCTGTTTTACTCGATGACTTTCCGTCAATTACTACGAACTGTGACCTCTCTGACAGTAGATCACAGACTGCATGCAGGGGTGGACATGGTCCTTAACCATAGATGATACTTGTGTTGATCCATTATGCCTTCTAGAATCATCACATCACACGGGGAATGCCGCCGGCCGGAGTGGCCGCGCGATTGTAGGCGCTACAGTCTGGAAACGCGAGACCGCTACGGTCGCAGGTTCGAATCCTGCCTCGTGATGTCGTTAGGTTTAAGTAGTTCTAAGTTCTAGGGGATTGATAACCTCAGCACTTAAGCCCCATAGTGCTCAGAGCCATTTGAACGGGGAATGCTACAGAAACATTCCCCAGACCATAGGGCTCCCTCGTCCGGCCTGGACGGTTACGACGATTGCTGCAGGGTTACAAACGCCAACAGCCTCTGTCCGATGAAGCATGAAACATGATTCTTCCAAAAAGGTCACCTGTTACCACTCAGTGGACGTTGAGTTGCGGTTTAGTGTGCGTATTCCAGCCTTCGTCGCCGACGAACAGCAGTCAGCATGGGTGCATTAACCAGGCACCCGTTGCGGATGTTGATAAGAAGCTATGTTCGGAGAATGTTCGTTGAGGAGGCACTCTTGGTAGCCCCTTGATTCATCTGGGCGGACAGCTGCTCAACAGTTTCACGTTGACGCTGACGCTATACATACGGGCCTAGACCTTGGCCCGAGGCTTTGGAGTCTAAGCTGCGGATAGCTGTTCCTCCAAGATCCTTACGGGTTGGACTAGTTGTGCCTCTCGTTGTGGATGGTCCTTGCGTGGTATAGGTGATAAATCCTGTTTGTCAGCATGCTGGCGGTGGAGTGGCTGTTGACGTTGTATTAGCTCTTCTTCCCCTCACGCGCGATGTTATTCAGTGCAGACTCCAGCTCGGGTGAGAGCTTCCTCTCTCCATCTCGGACCTCTTTCCTCAGCCGCGCGACCGCATCCTCCAAGATGAAGCCCCAGTCGCGCGGCGTGAAGACTGGGTTCGAGTTGGTTGTGTGAAGGTCCTTCTTCGTGACGAATTCGAGCATAATCGCCCGACATCCGCTACGAAGCTCGGACGGCCGGTGTGGAAGTGGTGGCTTCCGTTTCCCTTCCACCTGCACGAAAACGTAAGGCTTTCTGTGGACGTCGTACCGCCCATCTCGCACCATGGTTGCGATCTTCTTGAGTATCGCTGGCAGGTTCGTGACGTCCTAGAAAGGTATGACTTCAGAGTGCATCCCTGCTCCCTCTCGATCTTGTTTGTCCTGCTGCTGCTTCTTCTCCACGTCCGGCGGTGGCGGCGGCGGCGGGGCAGGCTGCACCACGTCCATGGGCGTCTCCCCGGTTTCCTGTATTGCTACAGATTCCGGAGGGGCGTCCGTTTGCATTAGTGTGCGATTTGCAGGGGGGGATGGGGGGGATTTGCCCCCCCCCCCTCTGCATCAGACCATCCCCTCCTCTGGTTTCAGTTTATGCATCCCAATCTGGGATGTTTATTTCCCACGCACTGGAGTAAAACTTTACATATAATTTAAATTTGTGGAACCGAACACTGAAAGTTTTTAATAAGTCTTACTATTAATACTATTAATATGTTTCAGTTTTCTATCATCGGAATAAGTACAACTTTTCACAAATGTGCCTCTACTTTTTGAATTCTCCTCGTATATCTGTACCCGTATGTAGATGAAATAAGCTTTACCTATAATGTACTTTTAAAGATATAACAAGGGATGGCTTTTCTGATAGTGCATACGCGTCAATACTGAGTTTCGGCATTAACATCTATTTATAAATAGCTGTTTAACCATGCGTAACGCCACGGTCCAAGCTAGTAACATACAGGGTGTTTCAAAAATGACCGGTATATTTGAAACGGCAATAAAAACTAAACGAGCAGCGATAGAAATACACCGTTTGTTGCAATGTGCTTGGGACAACAGTACATTTTCAGGCAGACAAACTTTCGAAATTACAGTAGTAACAATTTTCAACAACAGATGGCACTGCGGTCGCGGAAACTCTATAATACCATATTTTCCACATATTCCACCATGCGTAGCAATAATATGGCGTAGTCTGTGAATGAAATTACCCGAAACCTTTGACAACGTGTCTGGCGGAATGGCTTCACATGCAGATGAGATGTACTGCTTCAGCTGTTCAATTGTTTCTGGATTCTGGCGGTACACCTGGTCTTTCAAGTGTCCCCACAGAAAGAAGTCACAGGGGTTCATGTCTGGCGAATAGGGAGGCCAATCCACGCCGCCTCCTGTATGTTTCGGATAGCCCAAAGCCATCACACGATCATCGAAATATTCATTCAGGAAATTAAAGACGTCGGCCGTGCGATGTGGCCGGGCACCATCTTGCATAAGCCACGAGGTGTTCGCAGTGTCGTCTAAGGCAGTTTGTACCGCCACAAATTCACGAAGAATGTCCAGATAGCGTGATGCAGTAATCGTTTCGGATCTGAAAAATGGGCCAATGATTCCTTTGGAAGAAATGGCGGCCCAGACCAGTACTTTTTGAGGATGCAGGGACGATGGGACTGCAACATGGGGCTTTTCGGTTCCCCATATGCGCCAGTTCTGTTTATTGACGAAGCCGTCCAGGTAAAAATAAGCTTCGTCAGTAAACCAAATGCTGCCCACATGCATATCGCCGTCATCAATCCTGTGCACTATATCGTTAGCGAATGTCTCTCGTGCAGCAATGGTAGCGGCGCTGAGGGGTTGCCGCGTTTGAATTTTGTATGGATAGAGGTGTAAACTCTGGCACATGAGACGATACGTGGACGTTGGCGTCATTTGGACCGCAGCTGCAACACGGCGAACGGAAACCCGAGGCCGCTGTTGGATCACCTGCTGCACTAGCTGCGCGTTGCCCTCTGTGGTTGCCATAAGCGGTCGCTCTACCTTTCCAGCACGTTCATCCGTCACGTTCCCAGTCCGTTGAAATTTTTCAAACAGATTCTTTATTGTATCGCTTTTCGGTCCTTTGGTTACATTAAACCTCCGTTGAAAACTTCGTCTTGTTGCAACAACACTGTGTTCTAGGCGGTGGAATTCCAACACCAGAAAAATCCTCTGTTCTAAGGAATAAACCATGTTGTCTACAGCACACTTGCACGTTGTGAACAGCACACGCTTACAGCAGAAAGACGACGTACAGAATGGCGCACCCACAGACTGCGTTGTCTTCTATATCTTTCACATCACTTGCAGCGCCATCTGTTGTTGAAAATTGTTACTGTAATTTCGAAAGTTTGTCCGCCTGAAAATGTACTGTTGTCCCAAGCATGTTGCAACAAACGGTGTATTTCTATCGCTGCTCGTTTAGTTTTTATTGCCGTTTCAAATGTACCGGTCATTTTTGAAACACCCTGTATATAATTATACTAACCCCCTAAGACATCCCCCCACTGGTAAAAGCACAAATCGCACCTTGGTTTGCATCGACACGTCCACCCCAGCTTGTCGTACCACTGTGGGGGTGGCATCGGGGGCGCGTGTCTTCTTTTGCAGCGTCCTGAGTTCTTCCCACAACTGTTGCAGCTGCTGGTGGAGACCGACGATCTCCTTCTGCATTGCCGCCCTCTCTGCCGCCATCGCGGCTTTGAGGGCGGCCACGGCGTCGTCGGTGGTGGCGCTGGGCGAGACTGCGGCCTCCCCGTTTGCCCCTTTGGGAGGGGGTGGTGGGACCGCTGCCTCTTCTCCAAGTACCGCTCTCTTGGCGGTTGATGTCCGCTGCTTCAGGTATGTGCAGCTGCGAGCGTTTGCAGCGTGCGCGCCGCCGCAGTTAACGCACGTTGGCGCGACGTGTGGTGGTTTGTCGCAATCGCGTGTGTCATGTGCCTTGGCACATTTCAAACACGCGACTGCGTCCCTGCACGTCCTGGCGACGTGTCCCATCTTCTGGTAGCGGTAGCACTGCCTCTTGTGCTGCGGTCGGCTTCGCTT
This sequence comes from Schistocerca piceifrons, assembly GCF_021461385.2. Classification (NCBI taxonomy): domain Eukaryota; kingdom Metazoa; phylum Arthropoda; class Insecta; order Orthoptera; family Acrididae; genus Schistocerca; species Schistocerca piceifrons. Next base: position 71,747,357 of record NC_060139.1, read on the forward strand.
CTTCTTGTTGTTGCCACGGCCATCTCCTGCCAGCGTGAGCAGAAGCTTGGCCACAGCAGCAAGCTTGCCTCCCTTTCCGCGTCCGGACATGGCGTTGGGCTAGTGGCGTTGGCGTGCGCCAGCGACGGTAACGAAGTGGGCCGCAGCGAGTCGAGCAGCGGAGTGGCGTAACAGTTTCACGTCGCCCGTCCGCGCTTTATATATCCTCCGCTGCAAGTGCTCAAAAATGGCTCTGACCACTATGGGACTTAACAGCTGCGGTCATCAGTCCCCTAGAACTTAGAACTACTTAAACCTAACTAACTTAAGGACATCACACACACCCATGCCCGAGGCGGGATTCGAACCTGCGACCGTAGCAGTCGCGCGGTTCCGGACTGCGCGCCTAGAACCGCGAGACCACCGCGGCCGGCGCTGCAAGTGCTGCCACCTACCGTCTGTGTGTGATTATTGCACGTTGACGTCGAACACAGGCGGTGCTCACATTAACGTGAGTGTACCGTGTAACTGCTAACCGATCCGGCACTCGACCCCAGGATTCCTGATTCCATGAACAAAGCTCTTATCCAATGCGCTATTCACGATCTAACTTTAAAGTCTCACAGCAATGGTCTGGTATCAAGTACCGGTCGGTCATATTTTAATGAGTGTCAGAAAGTTTCCAAATCCTATCTATTAGAAAACAGACAGAATTACAGGGTGTTACAAAAAGGTACGGCCAAACTTTCAGGAAACATTCCTCACACACAAACAAAGAAAAGATGTTATGTGGACATGTGTCCGGAAACGCTTAATTTCCATGTTAGAGCTCAATTTAGTTTCGCTAGTATGTACTGTACTTCCTCGATTCACCGCCAGTTGGTCCAATTGAATGAAGGTAATGTTGACTTCGGTGCTTGTGTTGACATGCGACTCATTGCTCTACAGTACTAGCATCAAGCAAATCAGTACGTAGCATCAACAGGTTAGTGTTCATCACGAACGTGGTTTTGCAGTCAGTGCAATGTTTACAAATGCGGAGTTGGCAGATGCTCATTTGATGTATGGATTAGCACGGGGCAATAGCCGTGGCACGGTACGTTTGTATCGAGACAGATTTCCAGAACGAAGGTGTCCCGACAGGAAGACATTCGAAGCAATTGATCGGCGTCTTAGGGAGCACGGAACATTCCAGCCTATGACTCGCGACTGGGGAAGACCTAGAACGACGAGGACACCTGCAATGGACGAGGCAATTCTTCGTGCAGTTGACGATAACCCTAATTTCAGCGTCAGAGAAGTTGCTGCTGTACAAGGTAACGTTGACTACGTCACTGTATGGAGAGTGCTACGGGAGAACCAGTTGTTTCCGTACCATGTACAGCGTGTGCAGGCACTATCAGCAGCTGATTGGCCTCCACAGGTACACTTCTGCGAATGGTTCATCCAACAATGTGTCAACCCTCATTTCAGTGCAAATGTTCTCTTTACGGATGAGGCTTCATTGCAACGTGATCAAATTGTAAATTTTCACAATCAACATGTGTGGGCTGACGAGTATCCGCACGCAATTGTGCAATCACGTCATCAACACAGATTTTCTGTGAACGTTTGGGCAGGCATTGTTGGTGATGTCTTGATTGGGCCCCATGTTCTTCCACCTACGCTCAATGGAGCACGTTATCATGACTTCATACGGGATACTCAACCTATGCTGCTAGAACATGTGCCTTTACAAGTACGACACAACATGTCGTTTATGCACGATGGAGCTCCTGCACATTTCAGTCGAAGTGTTCGTACGTTTCTCAACAACAGATTCGGTGACCGATGGATTGGTAGGGGCGGACCAATTCCATGGCCTCCACGCTCTCCTGACCTCAACCCTCTTGACTTTCATTTATGGGGGCATTCGAAAGCTCTTGTCTACGCAACCCCGGTACCAAATGTACTGTAGAGACTCTTCGTGCTCGTATTGTGGACGGCTGTGATACAATCAATACGCCATTCTCCGGGGCTGCATCAGCGCATCAGGGATTCCATGCGACGGATGGTGGATGCATGTATCCTCGCTAACATTTCCTGTAACAAAGTGTTTGAAGTCACGCTGGTACGTTCTATTGCTGTGTGTTTCCATTCCATGATTAATGTGATTTGAAGAGAAGTAATAAAATGAGCTCTAACATGGAAAGTAAGCGTTTCCGGACACATGTCCACATAACATATTTTCTTTCTTTGTGTGTGAGGAATGTTTCCTGAAAGTTTGGCCGTACCTTTTTGTAACACCCTGTATATCCTCCGCTGCAAGTGCTGCCACCTACCGTCTGTGAGTGATTATTTCACATTGACGTTGAACACAGGCGGTGCTCACATTAATGTGAATGTACCCTGTAACTGCTAACCGATCCGGCACTCGACCCCGGGATTCCTGATTCCATGAACAAAGCTCTTATCCAATGCACTATTCACGATCTAACATAAAAGTCTCACAGCAATGGTCTGGTATCAAGTACCCGTCGGGCATATTTAAATGAGTGTCAGAAATTTTCCAAATTCTATCTATTAGAAAACAGACAGAAATATACGAGCCGTTGATCAAAACCAGTTACTCAGTCATCCGTTTGTAACTTTGGCATCAAAACGAATGTTTTGTAATGGGAAGAACGAAATACTAAATTCTCGTACACAGGGTATTTCAAAATTACATCGACAAACTTCGAGAGGATGTAGAAGATGTCTTGAGGAATAAAATGAGGAAGGAACCAGTGTCGGGAAAAGTCATCCAACGATGCTACAGGTCGTCGAAGTTATGGCCGCCGCCATCTCTATATGCATGTACCGGGTGGTTATAATAAAACTTTCGCTATTTAAAACGTTGTGAGACGGAAACTCATTACCGTACGAGTACCATACTCCGTAGCATTTACATCATACCATTACATACCGGTAACATTACTGCAACAAAAGGGGCTCAATATGACGCCCATCAATGTTCAGAAGGATCTGAAAGCGCAGGATTGTCTTCTGCACAGCAGAACGAAGCATGTCCGTAAGTATGCTGGCTGCCTCTCTTGATATGCTGCGGTTGAGATCAGCACATGTGTGAATGTTCTCAGAAATCACAGGGAGTTAGATCAGGTCACAGCACCGCCCAAGCATTTGGAAACGGTCAGCTTATAAGTCGATCGTTTCCAAATGTGTTTCGGAGAAGCAGGTGAACTTCGCGAGTGATGTGCGTTGGAGCCCCATCTTGCATGAAAACTGTTGAGTTCAATGCGTCTCTCTCCTGTAGGGCTGGCATGACATGCTGGCGAAGCATATCGCAACAACACTGGCCAGTCACTCTGCACGTCTTTTGTCCTTGAGCGCCAACCTGTTCTAAAGAGAATGGGCCAATGATGAATGTTGTCGTGAAGCCACACCATACAGTGACACATTCACCATACAAAGGAACTTCATGCACAGTGACTGGAGGTGAAGATCCCAACACTTGGCAGTTCTGTGTGTTCACATCACCCTCTGAGAAAAATGAGCTTCTTCTGTCCTAGGGTGGTCCAGGACCAGCCCTCGTCACGTTCAAGTGGAGAGCGTAGTCAATACGTCGTTGGGCGTCCTGTGGTGCAAGCTGCTGTACGATGTGGGTCTTGTACGGACACCATTTGAGAGGGATTCGAAGCACCTTCCGTACAGTGGACCACGGGATGTTCAACTGTCGTGGCACAGCACGCGCATTGCCTGACGATCGGGAATTGCGCGCAGCGTTGTCCGCCATAGCAACAACGATTTCATCAACCATCTGTGGTGCAACCGGTCGTCGGCCTCTTCCCGGAGCGGTGCGCAGTTGTCCAGTTGATTCGAACTACTTCATCATGTTCCGCACAACAGGTGGAGAAAGAGGACCCTTCCGTAATCCTTTCAGCCGGCGATATTCTCAAGTGCAGCTGCAGTATCACTTGTAATGCTATTGTAAATATAATACTGCCATTGATCTGTATATTTTAAAATTTTTTTTGTTCCATAATACACTCCTGGAAATGGAAAAAAGAACACATTGACACCGGTGTGTCAGACCCACCATACTTGCTCCGGACACTGCGAGAGGGCTGTACAAGCAATGATCACACACACGGCACAGCGGACACACCAGGAACCGCGGTGTTGGCCGTCGAATGGCGCTAGCTGCGCAGCATTTGTGCACCGCCGCCGTCAGTGTCAGCCAGTTTGCCGTGGCATACGGAGCTCCATCGCAGTCTTTAACACTGGTAGCATGCCGCGACAGCGTGGACGTGAACCGTATGTGCAGTTGACGGACTTTGAGCGAGGGCGTATAATGGGCATGCGGGAGGCCGGGTGGACGTACCGCCGAATTGCTCAACACGTGGGGCGTGAGGTCTCCACAGTACATCGATGTTGTCGCCAGTGGTCGGCGGAAGGTGCACGTGCTCGTCGACCTGGGACCGGACCGCAGCGACGCACGGATGCACGCCAAGACCGTAGGATCCTACACAGTGCCGTAGGGGACCGCACCGCCACTTCCCAGCAAATTAGGGACACTGTTGCTCCTGGAGTATCGGCGAGGACCATTCGCAACCGTCTCCATGAAGCTGGGCTACGGTCCCGCACACCGTTAGGCCGTCTTCCGCTCACGCCCCAACATCGTGCAGCCCGCCTCCAGTGGTGTCGCGACAGGCGTGAATGGAGGGACGAATGGAGACGTGTCGTCTTCAGCGATGAGAGTCGCTTCTGCCTTGGTGCCAATGATGGTCGTATGCGTGTTTGGCGCCGTGCAGGTGAGCGCCACAATCAGGACTGCATACGACCGAGGCACACAGGGCCAACACCCGGCATCATGGTGTGGGGAGCGATCTCCTACACTGGCCGTACACCACTGGTGATCGTCGAGGGGACACTGAATAGTGCACGGTACATCCAAACCGTCATCGAACCCATCGTTCTACCATTCCTAGACCGGCAAGGGAACTTGCTGTTCCAACAGGACAATGCACGTCCGCATGTATCCCGTGCCACCCAACGTGCTCTAGAAGGTGTAAGTCAACTACCCTGGCCAGCAAGATCTCCGGATCTGTCCCCCATTGAGCATGTTTGGGACTGGATGAAGCGTCGTCTCACGCGGTCTGCACGTCCAGCACGAACGCTGGTCCAACTGAGGCGCCAGGTGGAAATGGCATGGCAAGCCGTTCCACAGGACTACATCCAGCATCTCTACGATCGTCTCCATGGGAGAATAGCAGCCTGCATTGCTGCGAAAGGTGGATATACACTGTACTAGTGCCGACATTGTGCATGCTCTGTTGCCTGTGTCTATATGCCTGTGGTTCTGTCAGTGTGATCATGTGATGTATCTGACCCCAGGAATGTGTCAATAAAGTTTCCCCTTCCTGGGACAATGAATTCACGGTGTTCTTGTTTCAATTTCCAGGAGTGTAATTTTGAAAAATTAAGGAAATACTATAATGAGAGTAAGCTTTTGTTAACTGTAGTTTATCTATTTAAAATAACCTCTTTGACGTAGGTGGAATAAATGTATTAAAACATATTTTGTAAATAATTATGTAATATTTCAAGTACAACTGTAATTAATTATGTCAATTTTGTATGTACATGCTGTCATGCAATTGTAGATGGTTCAGACTTCGGTTTTTTGTATGCAGAAGTGTAAATTGAAAAGGTGTAGGGATCACAGGTGGAACGGAACTCCGTTCTGTGGTGGAATGGAAACGGTGGTGAGGCGCGAGTGAGATTTGGCGCGTAGGTGGCTCACACAGTCGGTAGCTGCCCTGCAAGTAGTGAACACGCATTACGTTGGTCAAGCACTAGAGGCCCCGAATTTACCTGCAAGACTTGGTTTTTGGACTCGGATGTGTTCTACGTGATTGGCGCAGTACGCCAATAAATTAATAGCTCAGAAATTTGCAATTTTATCGTCGCCACCAAGAGGAAGACAGAGCTATGTACATCAAGAGCCGTACCTGCGCGATATTACTACGCAGCACCGCCTCACGCCACCTTCGACATCAGTAACAGGCAAAGTACTTAATTTAGAAGTGTATCACAGTATGAACTATCCATCTTCAATCAGTGGAATATAAGTGTTAAATGTACCTTTGTGTTTAACCGTGATTTTCCTATGTCATTTACCTCAGTAGGGTCCTTACCTAAATGAATTTATTCCGAGTATCCTGATGTTTATTGAAGCTTGAATAATAGTAAATTACTGGCAAGAGTACTGTTTTGGTAGTAAATCCTGAAAATCATTATTAAATACTAAAGTTTGCACGTATCAGTTTAAGGGCCACCGCTTTGTGTGACCATAAGTTTACAATAGTATTTCTGAAAGTAAAGTAACATAATTGTTTAACTGCAACAATCTTAACAGTAATTGTTCGTGTTGCTTCCCCATGTCAAAGAAAGCCAGACAAATATTGGTGTTAGTAAAAAGTTAACAAATAACAGTCCTAAAGAAATGAAATTTAGTCGTCTTAAATAATAGTTTTGGACATATGAATGATAGCTATAAGTTTAATTTGTTTTGTATCCTTGTTGAAATATATGTGTGTCTTCTTTAAAGAATTACTGAAGTATAGTGATAAATTCCATAAGTAACAGAAAGTGGGACTAATAGTACTTACTGCCAAGTGATCGTAGTAAGTGAAAGTAGTTATTTATTCTGTGTCGAAAATTGACTTCATTTTTTTGTGTAGACACTGTGTCCGATTTGGGCTGGCGGCCGTTTTATTAAGCGAAACAGTTTATTGTTATAACAGGCTTTGTCTGATAAAAGGTTTCCAAAAGTAATTATTTTCACTGCTTTTCCCCCAAACTGTATGATTTGGAGAAAAATAGTTCGATACTTTACCATTGGGTTTACCACGGTTAAAATCTCTCTCCGAGAGTCGATGGTTTGGGGTGTTAGTGCTGCGTGATTTTGTGGTGGTGTTCCTGCCGCTACTTACTGCACAGTTATGACATTCCGAATCGCGGATCCTCCGTCTTTACAGTGGTAGAACTTAAACGTTCTGGTACCGTATTGACGAGAACGCGAAAGTACCGTTGCACACTGTTGTTTTGATAACAGAGCTTTATCAATAATGCCCTGCTCCTTTTGTCCAAGCACATGTTGACACGTCAACAAGTGCATTGCAACTGATGAGGTGAGCGAGACTGTGAATCACGAGGGCTGGTCGCGGGACATGGTGACCATAGTTGGAACTGGACGGTGTGATGCATGGAAATCATGCACCTTATACTCTGGACATTAATGCTACCAAGTTTGGTACTCATACAGTAATCAGTTTCTACATCTACATCTACATCTACATCTACATCCATACTCCGCAAGCCACCTGACGGTGTGTGGCGGAGGGTACCTTGAGTACCTCCATCGGTTCTCCCTTCTATTCCAGTCTCGTATTGTTCGTGGAAAGAAGGATTGTCGGTATGCTTCTGTGTGGGCTCTAATCTCTCTGATTTTATCCTCATGGTCTCTTCGCGAGATATACGTAGGAGGGAGCAATATACTGCTTGCCTCTTCGGTGAAAGTATGTTCTCGAAACTTTAACAAAAGCCCATACCGAGCTACTGAGCGTCTCTCCTGTAGAGTCTTCCACTGGAGTTTATCTATCATCTCCGTAACGCTTTCGCGATTACTAAATGATCCTGTAACGAAGCGCGCTGCTCTCCGTTGGATCTTCTCTATCTCTTCTGTCAACCCTATCTGGTACGGATCCCACACCGCTGAGCAGTATTCAAGCAGTGGGCGAACAAGCGTACTTTGACCTACTTTCTTTGTTTTCGGATTACATTTCCTTAGGATTCTTCCAATGAATCTCAGTCCGTCATCTGCTTTATCGACGATTAATTTTATATGGTCATTCCATTTTAAATCACTCGTAACGCATAGTCCCAGATAATTTATGGAATTAACTGCTTCCAGTTTCTGACCTGTTATATTGTAGCTAAATGATATGGGATCTTTCTTTCTATGTATTCGCAGCACATTACACTCGTCTACATTGAGATTCAATTGACACTCCCTGCACCATGCGTCAATTCGCTGCAGATCCTCCTGCATTTCAGTATACTTTTCCATTGTTACAACCTCTCGATATACCACAGCATCATCCGCAAAAAGCCTCAGTGAACTTCCGATGTCATCCACAAGGTCATTTATGTATATAGTCAATAGCAACGGTCCTACGACACTCCCCTGCGGTTCACCTGAAATCACTCTTACTTCGGAAGACTTCTCTCCATTGAGAATGACATGCTACGTTCTGTTATCTAGGAACTCTTCAATCCAATCACACAATTGGTCTGATAGTCCATATGCTCTTACTTTGTTCATTAAACGACTGTGGGGAACTGTATCGAACGCCTTGCGGAAGTCAAGAAACACAGCATCTACCTGGGAACCCGTGTCTATGGCCCTCTGAGTCTCGTGGACGAATAGCGCGAGCTGGGTTTCACACGATCGTCTTTTTCGAAATCCATGCTGATTCCTACAGAGTAGATTTCTAGTCTCCAGAAAAGTTATTATACGCAAACATAATACGTGTTCCAAAATTCTACAACTGATCGACATTAGAGATATAGGTCTATAGTTCTGCAAATCTGTTCGACGTCCCTTCTTGAAAACGGGAATGACCTGTGCCCTTTTCCAATCCTTTGGAACGCTGCGCTCTTCTAGAGACATACGGTACACCGCTGCAAGAAGGGGCGCAAGTTCCTTCACGTACTTTGTGTAAAATCGAACTGGTATCCCATCAGGTCCAGCGGCCTTTCCTCTTTTGAGCGATTTTAATTGTTTCTCCATCCCTCTGTCGTCTATTGCGATATCTACCATTTTGTCATCTGTGCGACAATCTAGAGGAGGAACTACAGTGCAGTCTTCCTCTGTGAAACGTGTTGAATAGGGAAAGTTTAATTGTAAACACCCGGTATATACAGGGTATTCCATAATCGTGTTACAAACTTTCAGAGATGATGGAGAAGATAAATGTATAAATTTGAAGTAAGGGACCCTGGCCTGGAAACGAACGAGTCGCAAGTTACAAGCGAACATTCTTGTGATACATCTACATCTACATCTACATCTACATCTACATTTATACTCCGCAAGCCACCCAACGGTGTGTAGCGGAGGGCACTTTACGTGCCACTGTCATTACCTCCCTTTCCTGTTCCAGTCGCGTATGGTTCGCGGGAAGAACGACTGTCTGAAAGCCTCCGTGCGCGCTCTAATCTCTCTAATTTTACATTCGTGATCTCCTCGGGAGGTATAAGTAGCGGGAAGCAATATATTCGATACCTCATCCAGAAACGCACCCTCTCGAAACCTGGACAGCAAGCTACACCGCGATGCAGAGCGCCTCTCTTGCAGAGTCTGCCACTTGAGTTTATTAAACATCTCCGTAACGCTATCACGGTTACCAAATAACCCTGTGACGAAACGCGCCGCTCTTCTTTGGATCTTCTCTATCTCCTCCGTCAACCCGATCTGGTACGGATCCCACACTGATGAGCAATACTCAAGTATAGGTCGGACGAGTGTTTTGTAAGCCACCTCCTTTGTTGATGGACTACATTTTCTAAGCACTCTCCCAATGAATCTCAACCTGGTACCCGCCTTACCAACAATTAATTTTATATGATCATTCCACTTCAAATCGTTCCGCACGCATACTCCCAGATATTTTACAGAAGTAACTGCTACCAGTGTTTGTTCCGCTATCATATAATCATACAATAAAGGATCCTTCTTTCTATGTATTCGCAATACATTACATCTGACAGTGGAATACTCATACCGATTCTGTTGTTGCTAAGAATGAGGGCAAGCAACTTTCAGAGGTTGTGGTATGGACCAAAAGAAGAAAAAAGTGTCTAATAAATATGGACTTTGAAACGCATCCCTGAAGAGTTGCGAGCTCTTTTTCAATAGAGGAGTTGTGTTTCACAATAGCGAAGATGAACAAGTGCTCTTAGCGCCTCAGGTATGCATTTTAGAGCGCATATTTATCGGAATTTTTTTCTTGTTTTGATCCATACTACCACCTCTTAAAGTTTCCTACACTATAATCTTTGCAACAAACGTGCAGCACATGTATTCCACTGTCAGAGGTATCAGAAGTGCTTTGGCTTATAACTTCCGACTCGTTCATTTCCGATACAGGGATCCTTACCTCAAATTGACACATTTATTCTTCTCCATCATTCTACAAAATTTGTAACATCATCACATATACAACTTCAACGCTCTGTAGCGTCGTGGCTCATCAACGACGCCAGGCTGCAAGCCCGAAGTCTGTTTGTATGTTGGATGACTTTTCCGGAGACGGGTCGCTATCCTCATTTTATTCCTCAGGGCTCCTTCTATATATCCTGTCGAAGTTCACTGATGTAATTTTGAAACACCTTGTAGTTGCCTCTGTCGAGAAGAACGCTCTACGGTTTCTCCGTGGATAACAGCATAGACACAAAAATTGCGCACATAGAAATTGACTGCAGAATCTAAAAGCAGCTGTACACGCACAACGGAGGAAAGTGCACTAGACCTTTCGAGGTACTGATTAAATTGCATGCGGGTTTCGAGAAAGAACTGACCGCCCTTCTTGGAGTAGTTTGCTGTTGATCTCTGCGGCAACGGAACGCCTAATGCGATTCGAAAAAGACACAAATCGTTCCTCTTATTAAGAAGAGTCGGCAGGCAAATGCCAACAATTGCATGGTTCTGTTATCGCAATGGTAAAGGAAAAACCATTAGGCCTACGCAGCACCTCGAGCTTTATTGTTCGAATTCCAAGGAAACTGTTCGAAGTCGAGTCAAGAAATCCATTACCATTCCCTATACAGTGAAGTAACAAAAGTCATGAGACATCTCGTTATATCGTGTCGGACCTCCATTTGCTCGGCGTAGTCAGCAACTCAACGTGGCATGGACTCAACAAGTCGTTGAAGGTCCCCTGCCGAAATGTTGAGCCATGCTGCCTCTACAGCCGTCCGTAATTGCGAAAAGTGTTGTCGGTGCTGGATTTTGTACACGAATCCACCCCTAGATTACGTCCCATAAACCTTCGATGGGTGGCCAAACCATTCGGTCGAATTGTCCAGAATGTTCTTCGGCCCAATCACGAGCAATTGCTGCCCAGCGAGATGGCCCATTGTTATCATAAGAATTCCGTCGTTGTTTGGGAACATGATGTCCATGAATAGCTGCAGATGGTCTCTAAGCAACCGAACATAACCATTTCCAGGCAATGGTTCGTTCAGTTGGATCAGAGCAGCCAGTCCATTCCACGTAAACGGAGCCCACAGCTTAAGGAGGCACCACCAACTTGCACAGTGCCTTCTTCGCAACTTGACTCCATGGCTTCGTGGGGCCTGCGCCACAGCTCTCACCTGCTGAAATCTGGACTCATCTGACCAGGACACGGTTTTCCAGTCATTTAGGACCCAACTGATACGGTCACGAGTCCAGGAGAGGCGCTACAGGCGATGTCCCGTTGTTAGCAAAGGCACTGGCGTCGGTCGTTTGCCGCCATAGCTCATTAACGCCAAACTTTGCCGCACTGTCCTAACGGATACGTACAACGCACGTCCCACATTGATTTCCGTTGTTATTTCACGCAGTGTTGCTTGTCTGTTAGCACTGACAACTCTATGCAAATGCCGCCGCTCACGGTCGTTAAGTGAAGGCCCTCGGCCACTGCATTGTCAATGGTGAGAAGTAAGGCCTCGGTTTTGGTTTTCTCGGCACTGTCTTCGCACTATGGGTCTCGGAATACTGAATTCCCTAAACATTTTCGAAACTGAATGTCCCATGCGTCTAACTCCAACTACCATTCCGCGTTCAAAGTCTGTTGGTTACCGTCGTTTATTTATTTATTTATTTATTTATTGTTCCGTGGGACCAAATTAAGGAGAAGTCTCCATGGTCATGGAACGAGTCAATACATGAAATTATAACACGATATTAGAAACAGATAAAATGAAATATAAAAAAAAACATATTCAGGTGACAAGTCGTAAGTTTAAATAAAGAAAATCAACAATGTAACACTGGAATTTGCTTAATTTTTTAGCACTTCCAGGAGCTCCTCGACAGAATAGAAGGAATGAGCCATGAGGAAACTCTTCAGTTTAGACTTAAAAGAGTTTGGGCTATTGCTAAGATTTTTGAGTTCTTGTGGTAGCTTATTGAAAATGGATGCAGCAGAATACTGCACTCCTTTCTGCACAAGGGTCAAGGAAGTGCATTCCACATGCAGATTTGATTTCTGCCTAGTATTAACTGAGTGAAAGCTGCTAACTCTTGGGAATAGGCTACTATTGCTAACAGCAAACGACATTAAAGAAAATATATACTGTGAGGGCAATGTCAGAATTCCCAGACTATTGAATAGGGGTCGACAAGAGGTTCTCGAACTTACACCACATATAGGTCGAACAGCCCGTTTTTGAGCCAAGAATACCCTCTTTGAATCAGAAGAATTACCCCAAAAAATAATACCATACGACATAAGCGTATGAAAATATGCTAAATAGACTACTTTTCGTGTTGAAGTGTCACTTATTTCAGATACTATTCTAGTGGTAAATAAAGCAGCATTTAGTTTCTGAACAAGATCTTGGACATGGGCTTTCCACAACAGCATACTATCTATCCGAACGCCTAGGAACTTGAACTGTTCTGTCTCGCTTATAATATGCCCATTCTGTCTGATCAAAATATCGGTTCTTGTTGAATTGTGAGTTAGAAACTGTAAAAACTGAGTCTTACTGTGATTTAGCGTCAAATTATTTCCCACAAGCCACGAACTTATTCCATGAACTACATTATTTGTTACTGTTTCAGTATTACACACAAGATCCTTCACTATCAAGCTGGTGTCATCAGCAAACAGAAATATTTTTGAATCACCTGTAATACTAGAAGCCATATAATTCACATAAATAAGAAACAGCAGTGGCCCCAGCACCGACCCTTGGGGAACGCCCCACTTAACAGTGCCCCATTGGGACTGAACATCACTACCACTCTCAATATTGCGGAGAATTACCTTCTGCTTTCTGTTCTTAAAGTAAGAGGCGAACCAATTGTAAGCTACTCCCCTTACTCCAAAATGGTCCAACTTCTGCAGTAATATTTTGTGGTCAACACAGTCAAAAGCCTTCGTTAAATCAAAGAAAACACCTAGCGTTCGCAACCTTTTATTTAATCCGTCCAAAACCTCACAGAGAAAAGAGACTTTAGCATTTTCAGTTGTTAAGCCTTTTCTAAAACCAAACTGTACATTTGACAGCAAATTATGTGAATTTAAATGCTCCACTAACCTTGTATATACAACCCTCTCGATAACTTTAGCAAACACCGATGGCATAGAAATAGGTCTATAATTGTCAACATTATCCCTGTCTCCCTTTTTATAAAGTGGCTTCACTACCGAGTACTTTAATCGGTCAGGAAACCGACCACTCCTAAAGGAAAAGTTACAGATATGGCTAAGTACTGGGCTAACATACATAGAACAATATTTCAGTATTCTGCTAGATACCCCGTCATATCCATGAGAGTTCTTGGTCTTTAGTGATTTAATTATTAACTCAATCTCCCTCTTGTCAGTATCATGGAGGAGCATTTCAGGTAACAGTCTCGGAACACTTTTTCTAAGATCGCTATATGATTCCCTGTTGGGACTACGTTTCTATTTAGTTCACCTGCTATATTCAGAAAGTGATTATTAAATAGTGTACATATATGCGACTTATCAGTAACACGGACATTCCCACTACACACTGATTCTATATCCTCGACCTGTCTCTGCAGACCAGCCACGGTCATAATCATATCGGAAACTTTTTCACGTGAATCACATGGGTACAAATCACCGCCAATGCACAGTATTTTTATACCTTGTGAATGCGATACCACCGCCATCTGTATATGTGCATACTGCTTTTCCATGACTTTTGTCACCTCATTGTATCAGGGAACTGGACAAGAAGTTAATCACCCTTAGGAGACATCACTGTAATACGCTTATCACTGTCTGTAGCCTTGATAATGGCCACAATGGGGCGAGAAAGAGAGCACGCATGTTTCTTTAGGTGTGCCACAATCCTGCTGAAGTCACTCATTGGTGATTAGGTCCCGCAGAACAACCGGGGTTGTTGAGTGCCAAGTTTCACCAGCTTTTCGAGGTAGTCTCAGGTACTTGTATGAGATTAAGATCAAGCTATTTAGCAGGCTATCGGAGGTGCTACAGTGAGGCTGGGTACTCATCGAACCAGGGACTATCCGTGCAGCCCTGTGAATACGCCTGTTGGTATCGTGGAACACGGCAGTGTCCACAGCATACTCATCACGAAGATGGCTCAAATGGCTCTGAGCACTATGGGACTTAACTTCTGTGGTCATCAGTCCCCTAGAACTTAGAACTACTTAAACCTAACTAACCTAAGGACATCACACACATCCATGCCCGAGGCAGGATTCGAACCTGCGACCGGAGCGGTCACGCGGTTCCAGACTGAAGCACCTTTAACCGCACGGCCACACCGGCCGGCTATCACGAAGATGTGGAGAAAAGATAACACTTAGTCACCGAGAATGTAGAAATAAACATCCTGGTTCATATTCACCGTAATGTGAATGAGTGTGTCTAAGTTTTGATATTAAAAAACACCTTCAAAACATTACAGAACGGTCTACGTTGGTGTTTGTGTTTGTGTGTGTGTGTGTGTGTGTGTGTGTGTGTGTGTGTGTGTGTGTGTGTGTTTGTGTGTGTGTAATTTACGGGCTCTCAACGACGAGGTTATCAGCGACCTTACAATTATAAAAAGAAACGAACGTGGAGAAAATGTCTAAAAATGTTGTCATACAGTGAGGAGTAAATCTACAAAATGATACTCACTCATTCACTCCCATTCACGCAATGACCTTATGTCACATGCCGTAAGACAACGGAAAAAGGGTGAAAGGTGCTATACCTAGGATTAAAAGAGAAATGAAACGACAGAGGAGCTAAAGTAACAGCACAGGGAAATGTGGTGGCTGTGAATGCCACGAAAACATTTCCCAGGCCGTAATGCTCCCTCCTCCGTCCTGAACCCTTACGACTGTTGCAAATCCATACACCCCAAACGCCAACTTTCCGACTGAGCATGACACGTGATTCTCCCTGTAAAGGTCACCAGTCACCACTCAGTGTACGTGCAAACTTCAGCCTCCGTCGCCGATGAGCAGCAGTCAGCATGGGCGCGCGAACCAGGGGCCTGCTACGGGGGACCACACGCAGCTGCGTTCGATGAACGGTCGTGATTCTTCTCAAGGCTGAGGCAGTCTGTAAAATACCGGTAAGGTGCTGAACCTACGAGCAATATTATAACAAGGAACAAGAGAGAAGGACTAAAATACCATCATAGGGTAATGTGACTAGGTTGCCACTTTCAAAACGCATGGGTGAGCCGCTCATCCTCCTCTACTATTACTTTTCCTCAACAGTAGCAGTCGATACCAGATATATTTTTCCAATTTTGGACGGGTCAATATTATCGAAGCTGCTTTTGTGAAAATCTTCATATAATTTTATACACAATAGGTTATATTTCAAGCTAAAACCTATGAAAAGCACTCCGTCTTCAGGCCACAAGTGGCCCATGGGGACCATCCGACCGCTGTGTCATCCTCACTGAGGATGCGGATAGGAGGGGCGTGTGGTCAGCACACCACCCTCCTGGTCGTTACGATGGTTTACTGTGACCGGAGCCGGTACTATTCGGTCGACTAGTAGCTCCTCAATTGGCATCACGAGGCTGAGTGCACCCCGAAAAACGGCAACAGCGCATGGCGGCCAGGATGGTCACCCATCCAACTGCCGGCCAAACCCGACAGCGCTTAACTTCGGTGATCTGACGGGAACCAGTGTATCCACTGCCGCAAGGCCGTTGCCAAAATTTATGAAAAGAAATTACTTTTCGATGTTACAATCTATATATAAAACCTCTTAACGAACAGTTAAAGTTATTTTTTTAGAAACTTTTGAACATTGCCAATTGTTTGGCACACTTAAAATTTCAATTATTAATAACGGAATCTAGTACTCTTTATTATGTTTATTTCTGGATTCATTTATGGAATAATAATCTAAACTACTGGAATTCCATTTCTCAAGAAAAACTGTAAACCCTTCGGAATACTGTTATTAGCGCAGAGTGAAGTGTTGTAATCATGCCTCTGATGTGATCGGACGTATTTTTATATTTTGGGCGAACAATGTAATTTCGGCTTTGTTAACGTGAAAATTTAAAAGACATTGTGATATAGCAAAATGTGACACAATAAGTAAACGGCCGGCCGCGGCGACCGAGCGGTTCTACGCGCTCTGTCCGGAACCGCGCGACTGCTACGGTCGCAGTTTCGAATCTTGCCTCGGGCATGGATGTGTGGGATGTCCTTAGGTTAGTTAGGTTTAAGTAGTTCTAAGTTCTAGGGGACTGATGACCTCAGATGTTAAGTCCCATAGTGCTCAGAGCCATTTGAAATTTGAATAAATTAAAGTATTAACAAAAATTCTGCAACGACGTTCTTCAAAAATATTTAGATCGTTTGCATCATGAGAACCTAAAACGTGAGAATTTCAGCTTCAATAATCAGACCCCTAGACATGAAGAACTGGAGCCAACTGTGTAAGAAAAGATAAGTAAAAAGTTTATTGTAAATCTTACTCCTCTCGAATCTTCAGAAAAGACTTTACCATAGCGCGCAGTAGCAACAGCAAAGAAGGAGGTCGTAGATTACAATGCCTCCCTAAAATTTTAGGAAAGTTAGACATATCACAAAACCATAAAAAACTTACCACATTCGTTTGAATGTCACTTAAAATAGATTGCAGATCTGCCGGTAAACAAGGTACAGTAAAGCGTACGCCAAAAGCACTACACATTGCAGATACTCTCGCCGGAGCAAGAAGCCATACGTCAAATGTCTGTGCCTTATACGAAAACGAGTCAGAAGAATCTCATCACGCCTGCGTGGCTGGATGGCGGCACGCCGTGGCCGCTTTGTGGGCTTCACCAGACGTGTACCGAGTGATTAACTCCTCTTCTGTTCCGATTACCTGACTGCCATTCACTCTCTACTACGCTTGTACCCAGGAGATGAAGCAGTTCGGAGTACACAGGACGCCCTCCTCCGACTAAAAAGGCTGTGGAAGGAGGTATCTTTCTTCTGGATGACAGGGCACGTGGTATGTAAGGAGGGGAAGGGCAGATGTAGCAAACAAGGCCGCGTGTCACGATCCTCAGTTCAGTATGCCGCCCCCTACGTGATATCGCCACGCCGTTGAGGTCCAGAGTCATGCGTAAGTAGGAAGTCGAGTGGCTCCCAAGCCAGAGAATAAGCTGCGTTTGGTCTGGTGAGTTTATCGACTCTTTGGGCAGTCGGTGCACCCATCGCTTTGCATTATTTAAAAAGAGGCGAAATCTCGACTCTTAGTATCGAACTGCACACCTCCAGTTGACTAGTGTTGAATTTCGTAACTCACTTGCCACTCCAAGTGCCATCATGTGGCATTTTACAAACTGAACAGGTCACTCTGTCCAGTATAAACCGATGGCGGGAAATACTGTGACTTGGTGTGTGCGGAACTGAACTTCCCAGGTCTTTTGTGTGCGCATTACGGCTGTGCGGCCGTTGATAGCGGATGCCTCATGCAGTCTGGAGGTACTGCAACGAGCAGACGTATGTCTCGACCAGCCAAAGGTTGCAGATCGTGACCACATTGTAAAGTATTACCTTATGCACTTTGTAAAGTAATATAGAATAAAGTACTTTTATACCGTACAACAAGCAGTGTTCAGTCTAATTGTGGAGTTGAAATAGGGGAGCGCAATGAATCCTCTCGTACTAGACATTCCAATCTTAAATGTACGAATGCAGGTTCAGAGGGGGGTAAGTGAATTGAGTACAACTAGTGTTCTGTTTCTGTGTTTTTTGGCCTATTTAAGACCTTCAGCGTTATGTGCTGCTGTGAGCAATGCACTTCGACGAGGTACCCGAGTCTGAATGTCCACTGGACGCAGTTCTCTTGACAATATTCACTCATAAACAGGTCGAGATGGACCTACATTCACTGAGAGCAGATTTTCCTGTCGTGTTTGAAACCGACTGTCATTGAAAAGGCGTGAAACTCGTCTCCGGTCCATTTGGGTGAGGTTCTTTTTACGACCACTGTCATTACGCGATGTTACACGATTGCGAGTGGTGCAGCGTTTCTTGTGGACATCTTGGGCAGCCCCATTTTATACATCAACAAAGATGGCAACTTCAGTCACGGTGTGGTCAGGGACACGTCCAAACACACAATTCTATCACGTTTCCACGTCGACCGATCTTCCTCGGCTCATACCACACCGTGAACTTGCTCAAGCGCATCACTTCACTGATATGACGGTGGAGGGTGACATGCCCGTCTGGCAACAGTTTCCGGCCGAAGTGGCCGTGCGGTTAAAGGCGCTGCAGTCTGGAACCGCAAGACCGCTACGGTCGCAGGTTTGAATCCTGCCTCGGGCATGGATGTTTGTGATGTCCTTAGGTTAGTTAGGTTTAAGTAGTTCTAAGTTCTAGGGGACTAATGACCTCAGCAGTTGAGTCCCATAGTGCTCAGAGCCATTTGAACCATTTGGCAACAGTTCCCGACCATTTACAGCGCTCCAAAGCGACCAGTGTGCTCTTTTAATCTTGGAATGGTCGCGAGGTTTTCATATGTAATCCACTGGTGAAAATCCAGAAAAATCTAAAAGTCGGTAATGATAACAATTCGAATATCTGTATACTTTAAGATGGGCTGTTGGTGGACCCTCTCAGTTGTGGGCGAGCGCAGGTCGCGTGTGGTGCCCCAGGAGTTCCACGAAGTCAGCGATCTGCCATTGTAATTCGCGCGACCAACTACGTAAGTATTTTTGAAACACAGCGTTTTTCTTAGTGTTTTTCCGCTTTTATTGTTAGAATATGTTTATTGTATTGATTAATTATTGTTTTATAATCTATAAACGTGTAAAATAATCGTGTTATTTCATTGGATTTTAGAAACAATATGGACCAGAGGCAATACGCTCGAATTCTAGCGTGGCTGACGGAGGCTGAAAATGAGGAAGATTTTCCCGACTTGAAGTCTAGCAAGGAGGATGATGCTCTGAAAGAGCTGAACCATCAGTCTGAGCAAGCGAAAGAAGTCCCAGATGAGGCAATTGAAAATAGTCTTGGATTTGCATTTGAGTAACAACACCGCAAAAGCAGGCAGGTTGATTTTTACACTGGCGTTGATGACACTATCTAGTCAAAGACTCCTCATCTGAATATAGAAAGAACATGAAGCCATAACAGTGTATATGAGCCTTCTCGTCCTAAAGGACCTGCATGACAGACAGCTACTGTTGAAGATCGCATGTCCCTTATTTTGGAAGATAGTATCATTCATCTCATAACCAATTTACTAACGTAAAACTAGACAATATCAAGAACAAATATTCTAAAGACATAGATGCTTCACATAGAGCCTAACAAATTGGAAATTTGTGGTAAGGTTCTGTGGGACCAAACTGCTTAGGGCATCGGTCCCTAGGCTTACACACTAATTAAATTAACTTAAACTAACTTACGCTAAGGACAACACATACACACATGCCCGAGGGAGGACTCGAACCTCCGACGGAGGGGCCTAACAAACTGATGATTTTGTTGTCGACAATGACTCAGAAATTGATACCGATTCCGGTGCTCAACAGAAACTCGAAATAACAATATCCAACAACTCTATGGAATACAGAGTGGATCTAATTGATAATATGTACTAGCTACATGACATGTCCAGAAATTCATGACCACTTTGCTGTATTTTATGATCTGCTGGACCTTAGCGTCCTCGTTGGATTTTGCATTATTTTATACAGCGAACCAGAACTACACTGTTGTTCGAGGTTGAGATTTTCTTATTGAAATGTCTCTGGCTTGGAAGAAACCTCTGGCTCATCGAAGATTAAAAAAACTTGGCAAAAAATCTGTCTTTCAAAATAAAATACTTTCTTGACATTTCTTTAATGGAAAGTCAACCATGAACCTCGGAAAAGGCACAGAGGAATTTTATGGCTCGCTGCTATAACTGCAGAATAACACGAAGTAAGTATCTCGATAAGTGTGTAGCATATTTTATAAATTCATTCGCTTCGATTATTCCAAAATCCTTTGTCTGTCTTGCTCGGAAAACTAAGATTAGATAAGTATTTTTCAGGATATGTGTTTTTTTTAAACTCAGTCAAAGCCAGTTACGTCTTTTTAGTTAAAATTGTGAAGTTTTTTTCAAATTTGAGGAAATTAGTTTACTTTTTGTTGATAATTTTTAATAAACATTGATTACGGCTGCAGAAAAAACACTGAATAAAAAACTTTTCAAACTTCATTGTCTTGTCATCTTCAACTTTTGTAGTCCTGTCTTCCTCAGTTGCGTTTAATATTACGGTATATTGAAAATTTTTACTTATGGACCATCTGTTCAGTTGCTGTCAGACGATCCATAAGTAAAAATTATCAATATACCGTTCATTGTCTTGTCTTTCGCTTGAGAAAATTGCAAACCCTTGTAATCAATGTGACCTCTTACGTTCCTTTTTAGAGCGCGACCAGCTCAGGGTTAAGGGGATAACAAATATTTTGTTGCATGCTTTAAAATCTCGCGTAAAGCGTATGTTGGTAAATCTGCAGATATTCGGTCTTAACCAGCCTAGTTCCGAATGCTGTTCTTCTCTTGTAACACCCGTGTTTGATGGGAATGGGATAAAATGCTGCTAACCTATCTAATTCACTATGTCCACTTCAACAAATTCTGTGTCTTAGAATGTAACAGTGCAGTCGTGTGAACTCCGTACAGTGTGACGGAAATATTCGGTAGTTCATCGTTTCGACTAAGCATCATGGAGTAACATAGTGGGAATACTTTTGAATGAGACTCATTCATTTTAAAATCTTGTTCCCAGAATATATATTAGTGGACTAAACGATGTTACCTCACATGATACATGCACTGTAATGTCCGCAGTAGCCGACCGCTGTGGCAGGGCTGTTCTAGGCGCTTCAGTCTGGAACCGCGTTACTGCTACGGTTGCAAGTTCGAATCCTACCTCTGGCATGGATGTGCGTGATGTCCTTAGATTAGTTAGGTTTAAGTAGTTCTGAGTCTAGGGGACTAATGACCTCAGATGTTAAGTCCCATAGTGCTTAAAGCCATTTGAACCATTTGTCCGCAGTAGGACAGCCAGGTTCATATTACTGTCGTATTCCATATGAGGCGGTGAGCGCCTGCATGTGATTTATCTACGTATGCGCCCACCATGGGATGCAATGGTACCTGATGAGGTTGCATGCATATCATCTGATAAGGAAAGTACACTAATGGCCATTAAAATTGCTACACTACGAAGACGACGTGCTACAGACGTGAAATTTAACCGACAGGAAGAAGATGCTGTGATATGCAAACGATTAGCTTTTCAGAGCATTCACACAACGTTGGCGCCGGTGGCGACACCTACAACGTGCTGACATGAGGAAAGTTTCCAACAAATTTCTCATACCGAAACAGCAGTTGACCGGCGTTGTCTGGTCAAACGTTGTTGTGATGCCTCGTGTAAGGAGGAGAAATGCGTACCATCACGTTTCCGACTTTGATAAAGGTCGGATTGTAGCTTATCGCGATTGCGGTTTATTGTATCGCGACATTTCTGCTCGCGTTGGTCGAGATCCAATGACTGTTAGCAGAATATGGAATCGGTGGGTTCAGGAGGGTAATACGGAACGCCGTACTGGATCCCAGTGGCCTCGTATCACTAGCAGTCGAGATGACAGGCATCATGTCCCCATGGCTGTAACGGATCGTGCAGCCACGTCTCGATCCCTGAGTCAACAGATGGGGACGTTTTGCATGACAACAACCATCTGCACGAACAGTTCGACGACGTTTGCAGCAGCATGGACTATCAGCTCGGAGACCGTAGCTGCGGTTACCCTTGACGCTGCATCACAGACAGGAGCGCGTGCGATGGTGTACTCAACGACGAAACTGGGTGCACAAATGGCAAAACGTCATTTTTTCGGATGAATCCGGGTTCTGTTTACAGCATCATGGTGTTCGCATCCGTGTTTGGCGACATCGCGGTGAACGCACATTGAAAGCGTGTATTCGTCATCGCCATGCCGGCGTATCACCCGGCGTGATGGTATGGGGTGCCATTGGTTACACGTCTCGGTCACCTCTTGTTCGCATTGACGGCACTTTGAACAGTGGACGTTACATTTCAGATGTGTTACGACCCGTGGCTCTACCCTTCATTCGATCCCTGCGAAACCCTACATTTCAGCAGGATAATGCACGACCGCATGTTGCAGGTCCTGTACGGGCCTTTCTGGATACAGAAAATGTTCGACTGCTGCCCTGGTCAGCACATCCTCCAGATCTCTCACCAATTGAAAACGTCTGGTCAATGGTGGCCGAGCAACTGGCTCGTCACAATACGCCAATCACTACTCTTGATGAACTGTGGTATCGTGTTGAAGCTGCATGGGCAGCTGTACCTGTACACGTCATCCAAGCTCTGTTTGACTCTATGCCCAGGAGTATCAAGGCCGTTATTACGGCCAGAGATGGTTGTTCTGGATACTGATTTCTCAGGATCTATGCACCTAAATTGCGTGTAAATGTAATCACATGTCAGTTCTAGTATAATATATTTGTCCAATGAATACCCGTTTACCATCTGTATTTCGTCTTGGTGTAGCAATTTTAATGGTCAGTAGTGTATGAATGTGAATACATCAGGAAGAAATCTTCTGTTGAAGTGCATTCAGGAGAGTAGTTTGATTATATATTTAATACTTATTCAGTTCAAGTGGTTGAAATGGCTTTAAGTATTATGGGACTTAATATCTGAGGTCATCAATCCGCTAGACGTAGAACTAGTTAAGCCTAACATCACACACATCCCTGCCCGAGGCAAGACTCGAATCTGCAACCGTAGCAGCAGCGCGGTTCCGGATTGAAGCGCCTAGAACCGCTCGTCCACAGCGGCCGGCACTTATTTAGTAATTAGCTGTAGAATCATTCGACAGAATTGTTTAAGTTCAAGGAAATAAGACTGCAACTGCTCATACATTCGTTTCAGATGTTTGAATTATTTATTGCAGAAATACATCACGACCTACCTACCGACCTTCTACAATAATTTCTCTTACTCTTTTCAGATTCATAGATCCCTAGTAGCATTGAGAAAGCGAGATTCGGCGAGTATATAAACAGTGTCTTTTCTGTGTACACAGGGTTGACGAAGCTCACCAGTTCCTTGAAAGATTCCTCGTTCATCCTGACATGGCCAAACAAAACGTAATAACAGCTTTATAAACAAGGCCAAGGGTACTTGGAACGGGTAGGTAAAGTTCAGGGAAAACACTATTCACCCTTTAGTTACACACTTTATTTAAGCAAGACCCAAGATTTTTCAATTAAAATTAAGAACTATAACACAGCCCGACTTAAGCGCTTGAGGAAGGTCCACAACTATCCAATTCTTAAGAGAACTGTTAATCATCAAAATTTACACTTTTCTATCAGTTAAAAGCAACAACTTTTTTTTTTTTAAAAAAATGGGAGTTTTAACCATTTAAGAAAAGGAACCAGTTCAGAGACACAGCCAACCAATACTTTCAAGGCAAGCTTCGAATTATGCATGACTGCTTTAAAATATTAACGTCTATATGATTCCACCATACTTAGTAAATCTTACAATTTCTTTGAATTAAGAAACAAGAAGAAATCTCTTAAAGTATTGATTACTTGAGAAAATTCGGGAGGACGACGGTTCAATCCCGTCTCCAACCATCCTGATTTAGGTTTTCCGTGATTTCCCTAGATCGTTTCAGGCAAATGCCGGGATGGTTCCTTTGAAAGGGCACGGCCGATTTCCTTCCCAATCCTTCCCTAACCCGAGCTTGGGCTCCGTCTCTAATGACCTCGTTGTCGACGGGACGTTAAACACTAACCACACACACACACACACACACACTTGAGAAAAAACAGGGAAAAAACATTTGAGAGCATACCTTCAAGGAGGGGTTCCAATTATGTATAGTCGCTTTACGCAATTCTTGATTCGATGAGCTGTCTGTAGAGCCGCGGCCTCTCGGTCGTGGCAGTTCCAGGCATCCTTCCACCGCGTCAGACCGGCGTCTTCTTCTACAAGGCGTGGCCCTCACGCCGGCAAAACTACAACACACTAAGGCGCGTGTTAACGGCCGGTTCCGTACCACCAGTCTAGAAGTAGTTTCAACAAATACACACGGGAGAGAAATATAAGTCCGGTGCGAAACAGCACAGTACCTTTGTGAAACCACTTTCAATATGGAAACGCCGAGCTACCAGGGGCTCAAAAGGCAATGGGCAGAAACCAAGGCCCGCAACTCCATGCGGCCGCATCGAACCAAAACACCCGAGAGATGTTACGGAGACTCAGAACAACTCGAGAGGTGGCCGACAGATGCTAAGGTTAAAGTACACAGGCATCCAACGTACGTCAACTCGGAGGAGGCAGCAACTTGTACAGTGGAGTTAATAATACACGCCCATTACCCTGAATATGTCGGGAAGAATTCAGAATAGAACACCGTGTGGGTCTTCAGGTTAACTGGATGAATGTAACACGACCGCCAACGAGGTGACGGTGTCCCGGCTCATTCTTTCAGGCATCACGTAAGCCAACAGCTGACCCATAAGTCAGAGTTTGTAACTAGGATCAAAATTCGTGTCCGAGATCACAGCACTACATCCAATCCACCAGATAACGAAGTTAAACAAGGGCGGGCGACGATCCCCTTCAAGCGGATGCAAACACCTGTGGCCGTCTCGTTCAGAAAAACGGCGGGACCGTCTCCTGTGTGTTCGGTGGTCGCGTCGTAGCCGCTGCTGCGTCTTCCGTCCGGCCAGAGTCGCTCCACTCGACTGCCCTGCATCGACCGCTACGTGCGCCGTACTGCCGATCGCGACCTCTCGAGGCCAGGCGAGCGCCTCCACCAGAACAAGAACACCTCGGAACTGAGCGAAGGACAGACAGATTCCGGGAATTCGGAGGGTGCTGAGCCGCACGGCTCACATCCTTAAAAAAAAATTCCGATTGTCATCTGGCTGTGCAGCAAGTTCTCTTAGCATATTCATACGACCGTGTGTAGAACTCCTTCCAAGGCACTTTCTGTTGTGGATTGGCAGGAGAGCCAACCCACGAATTTTAGAGGAAGCCGAAAGGCACGCGGTTAAGCTCACGCAGGCTGGCGTGAGGTCTGGAACAGGGCAAGGAATTTAGACTTCAGAAAAAAGGAGGTAACTGGTGGAATACTTAACTTTAATCCATTAATGTTGAACGTAGCTCTTGTCTGTACATTATTTACAATATCAATAGTAACTGAACATGGCGCCTTGCTAGGTCGTAGCAAATGACGTAGCTGAAGGCTATGCTAACTATCGTCTCGGCAAATCAGAGCGTATTTTGTCAGTGAACCATCGCTAGCAAAGTCGGCTGTACAACTGGGGCGAGTGTTATGAAGTCTCTCTAGACCTGCCGTGTGGCGGCGCTCGGTCTGCAATCTCTGATAGTGGCGATACGCGGGTCCGACGTATACTAACGGACCGCGGCCGATTTAAAGGCTACCACCTAGCAAGTGTAGTGTCTGGCGGTGACACCACACTTTCCCTTCCTTTCCTTTTGACATGTTCACTACAAAGACAGAGTTATAACTCACGCGTCCCAGACATAAATATTGCGCAATAGTATTGTGCTGTTCTTAGCTTCCCACTTTCGCGCAATATAATGACACAATATTATTGCGCAATAAATATTGAACGTGTGTGGTACCCTTTAAGCAAGAGTGCGGTGCTCCCCGGCTCTATTGAAGAATGAAGTTTTCAGCGTGTTCTCACAGTAGCGGAAAAAAATCAGATCTTCATTGTGTTGTCCTGCCCACTCGTCGTGTATAGGGTGCCTAAGGGATGCTGCGTTCTCGGAATGCTATACAACAATTCAAGCAAATAACATTAGTAGTTTTATTTCAGTAAAGCAGATTGACAATACTTAAATTTGAATTAACAATGGTGTCGCAAGCGATGGACGACAGCTATATACAATGGCCGTGCAAGTTTGAAACACAGTTTGTGGATCACTAATAACTGCTACCGTAGCTTTCTCTGCTAAGGCTGTCCGTATACTGTCCTAATACTCTACGAATACTGAGCCGATGGTGAGCGACCGAGGCTGGCAGGACCGGCGCTTACATTCTCCTCTTCTAGAGGCCGCTCCTGTCGTGGTGTGGTCCTAATCAGCGTACCACTGGCCGACGTCGTTTCACCGCCTTCTCTTCTCTTGCGTTCTTCATCTTCGTTCGCGCTTGTGGTTACGCCAGAACATTCAACTCCAAAAATCACATTTTCCGCAAAAAAAAAAAGAACAGGCTGCAAGTCTTTTCTGAGAAAATGGCGCAGAAAACATACAGCTTTGGAAATTGAGGCCGGCCGAAGTGGCCGAGTGATTCTAGGCGCTACAGTCCGGAACCGCGCGACCGCTACGGTCGCAGGTTCGAATCCTGCCTCGGGCATGGATGTGTGTGATGTTCTTAGGTTAGTTAGGTTTAAGTAGTTCTAAGTTCTAGGGGACTGATGACCTCAGATGTTAAGTCCCATAGTGCTCAGAGCCATTTGATTTTGTTCACTCACGTTATGGCTTGTCAAATGATAGCGCGGATGTCAAACCGTCATGCAAGCGCTGTACAGGGCCAGATTTGAAAGATTTGAACCTGGTGTCTACAGTTGGAACTAACTTGTTTTCCAGCGTAAATCGGTTTCGCATTCACGCTTTAGCATGTCTACCATGTTTCGCTGCCATACCATTGTTACAGCCCCTCTGTACTTCCATGAGCAGCTACACATTAATTACATCCACCCAGTGCATCGTGTTGATACTGGCTTATCCCGTACGACGGTGTGTGAATGTAGTGATGTGGCCGGGAATTCTTGAATGCATATTTATCTCTCTGGCTTCGATAAGGTTGTAGAAAGTTATCGGCGTTCTTTATTTTGATCACTGGTTAATTGATAAGATGGAGCCGCCATTCAAACAACACACTGATAGTGAAACTGTTTTCTACGAACGGCAACAATTGCAGTGCTCCATTGAGAGATAATCGCTGACTGCAAGGTCTGAGGAGGGGGCCGATGTCAATAAATGGCTTACAGAAGATGAGAATGAAATTCGAGAACACGCGTGAGCTTGGTGTGGCACCTGGAAGAGGAAGGCGTCCTATCCCGGTGGAAGTTGTTGACGAGGTTGCTGTTGCTGCAGCTGACTATGCAGCACGTGCCCTGGGTACGGCTAGTGCTCGTACAGTATCACGTGAATTGTGCATACTATGGTCAACAGTGTGGTGACGGTACTCACGACTCCGAAGAGAACCACACCGAAATGGATAAACCGAGCTCGAAACACTCGTGGGGCAGCAGTTGTTTGGGTTGGCTGTACAAACTATACCGAGGTCCACCAGCTGCCAACCTATGGCCATCACGTGTGTGGATAGCGACTGGCCAATGCCTCGTTAAATACCAGAGTACTGAGCTACGGCGGACTGTTCTCTTCAGAGCCCCGAGTCTCCAGTTACCGCCGAGTCTACAAGCTGCAGTGTTCGTCCGTCGTCTCCAAGACTTAGGCTTCGTATGAATTGTAGCCCAGCTCTGGACTCTACGTAGGCATCACGCAGAGGCATGGTGACAGAAATATAATTTCAAACGTCTAATTGTGCTGGACATTTCACAAGAAGAAACATCATTTATGTTGACTATTTATTCACATTTAATGAATATAATTTTATTACAAATTTTTGGCAGTCTTTCTGATTGAAGATAACCTACGCCGTCCTCCTGGTTTCCCAAAAAACAGTATGGAAACTTTTGCGGTCTATTTTACACTGGTACCTGTACGGGATCCAGACGGTTCAGCAACTGAAACGTCGTGTTCGGCAGTAACGTTCTGACTTGGCTCTTTGGTTTCTGGCACGGTTCGAAGCTGAGGACAAAACATGATCAAATGGCTCTGAGCACTATGGGACTTAACATCTGAGATCATCAGTCCCCTAGAACTTAGAACTACTTAAACCTAACTAACCTAAGGACATCACACACATCCATGCCCGAGGCAGGATTCGAAGCTGCTACCGTAGCGGTCGCGCGGTTCCAGACTGAAGCGCCTAGAACCGCTTATGAGGACACGTGACCAGGCAATATTCTATGGAGTGACGTGGCATGTTTTATACTACAGGATGCAGTGAATACAAAGAACTGTCGAATTTGGGGTACTGTCAAACCGCGTGTTGTACATGAAGAGCCATTGCACTCCCCGTATGTGACTGTGTGGTGTGGATTCACTAGCAACTTAAATACTCGGTCCGTTCTTCTTTTAAGAGAATCACAACCACAGATGGAACCACAAGCGGCCAAAGACACTGCTAGCTAGGGCATAGCCACCTATGGTAAACTAACATACGCAAACAGCGACCAACGTCGGCAAGCCCCTGCATATCAGCAACACTGACTGGCAACTACCAGCTGCTATTAGAGCCGACCAACAGGCCACAGCAGGGACACCGACGAGCTCGCCCACAGACGCACAAACAATCTGCCAACATTCCCTCACACAGTGCTTCCGGTGTATGACCTATCGGACACAAGATCGATAACAAACCTAACTGTTGCAGGTTTTTGACACTGAACGAGGACTCTGTACCAGCTCCCAGCGCCAGCCGCCGAGCAGCACAAACGCACAACGTCAAGGTATCGACATGCATGATACCCACTACTAACAAAGCCTATACTTGCACAACCTATCGCAGGCAGCAAGACATTCGCTACTGCTCTTACCACACGACCTAACTATCGCAGAGGTTTTTTTCCCCCCTTGGCTCTTGCCTTGGCACTTTTTTTCCTCTGCCCTTCAAACCGCTACCCTTCGTTCGACTTTTGACCCAACCTATCTCCAGATGAGCGCGTATTAATGGTTAACCTTAACCAGACATACGCAAACATTGCAGTACCCACATCCTGCGACACCTCACTTTAGTGAATACTAACCCTTATGCAGAGATGGCAGTAGACCTTTTGTGTTGGCCATCATGCCGGTGTGGGCGTGGAGGGGCTCCACCTCTATTTAAAAAATCTTTTAAGAGAATATACCTACAGGGAGTGTCACGTATACCGTGATGTCTGCACGTTATCGAGACCTCTTTGTACAGCACTTGATCCCTGCTTTGAAAGAGCACATCTTTGTGGAAATCACTGATTTCATGGTGCGGCAACACCTCATGTCGCTCGCCCAGTGAAAGATCTGCTAAACGCAACCTTCGACGAACGTGCTATCTCCAGAAGGTTCTTCAGATGCATGGCCCGTAAGATCACCTAATCTGAATCGCTGTGACTTTTAGCTCCGGCGATATCTGAAAGAACGCTCTTACCAAGGACAAGTTCAGTCTCTGCCTGGTCTCGAGGCCAGTGTACAGTAGCACGTTGCTCAGATTCCACCGGAACTGCTGCGAGCAACTGTTGATCACGTCGTTTTATGGGTGCAGCACCTCGACGATGTCTCCTGTGCTCATATTGTGCAAATTGTGTAAGCGGCGGTTAGTAATAAAATCAACATTATGCCTTTCTCTGTTGTCAGGCCCGTTTTTGCGCACGTCCCGTTCCTAATCCATTACTAATTGTTATATTTCTATACGTCTTTCTTGCATTCACAGCACCAGATTTGCACCTGGTGGCAAAAATTTGAACTAATATTTTTTCCATCGTAAATCGTTACCGCATTGACATATTAGAATGTCTAACAAGTTTCGCTGTCATACAATAATTATAGTCCACACTGGACCTCTATGAGTAGCTGCACTTAAATAACATTATAAAATGACTTTTTTTATTATTAATAATAATATGAATATTTATACATGTGTTTGGAGAGAGAGAGAGATCGGTTTTTGATTGAGATTTTTACTTTAAGTCGTAACCCCTACCTGAATTTTGGTTGCTGCCTCCTTGAATGATCAGATTCTGCACCAGTTGGTGACGTATTACAATTTGGAGGAAGTTATTGTTCTTTAAGGTTTAAAATACAACTCTGTTAGTTACTTGGCCGTATTGCGGATAGCTTTGAGCCCAAGTTTTCTTAGCTTTTCATACCTAAGGGACCACTGTTGTAAGTAAATAAGATCAAACAGCAATCTGCTTTTCATGAGAAAAGGAGATTGCTCAGCACACAAACTTCCTTCAAACTACACGTCCTGCTACATCAAAATTGGTCAGTGGAGTTCAGCACCATACTATTGTACAAGAACATAATTCAATTGCTCTAATTAAGAAATTGTGAGAGTTTGTTACTTACTGAATGAAAACTAAAGAGAATGCATGTCTTTTCCTGTATTTTAGTGAACTTTGTACACTTACAGTTCTGTCGATTGATAGACAACAACGACAGTGAATTTTATCTCCTTTTCCAAAAAACAAGATGTTTCTTTTCATCACATCCAGAAAATTAGTATACATAAATGTTTGGCAAGTCTTACACGTACTTTGCTCGGTTTTATCACTAAAATATCAATTTTCATTAAATGTAACAATACGTTCTGAGCGACGGCCTAGCAACACGTCCTCTTTCCACAAGATACAGGTTAACAGTTCTTTCCTTTTTAATAAAGCAATTGTCTTTTTTTTAGAGTCCACACTCAAAGATTCACAACTACTATAGTTGCGGGGATTGCGCGCTAAATAGTTTCTTACTGTCCAGCTGCGCTTCACTTCACTTCAAATACTTTTTGAATCACATTTACATTTACGGTATTTACATACATTACTGACTTACTCAGAATAAAATCAGGCACAAATTAGTTAAAAAAAGGGGCAGTGAAGCTCACATAACATTACAACCTGTACCAAACTCGAGTGACAATTGAGGAAATAGCAGGAACAAGTAGGAAAACATCTTTGAAAACGGAATGAAAAGTTTCTCTGATATATGAAACCAGGATGTCCTGTACCTCGTGCCCGGTTTATTGTATAAACTGACCGAAATGTAAAGAGTTCATAAAATGTTGGATGAAACAGAGCAGTTTGAGTAAGGTGTCTGCTGTTGTCTGAGGCTGAGGAGGAGAAAGTATCGCGAAAAGCGGCAGTGACGCCCACCACCGGCGGTCTGAAGCACTCGAACTTTAGCTGCTGGCGGCCTCGTGTCTCCTTGAGGCGTTACGACACGGGTCGTAAAACTTCCATCGTCCGCCATAGTTTCAGGTGTGAGGTATTTGGAATTCTCTGTACTAACTTGGTTAAGAACTTCTTTGACAGGCAGAACACAGCGCCAATGACTGCTCGTAGTTAAAATTAGTGGAGGGGCTTGAAATTTGCGTTCAAGTTAGAGAAAATGACATCAAAGGAAAATGAAACATTTAGATATGCTTGAAATTTGAGAGAAAATGGCATCAAAGGAAAATTCGACATTAAGAGATCCGAATAATTCATAAATTTGGCATACATATTTTTGCCGCGTCATGAAAGAACATTGCAAGAGCGATAGGATTGCTTCTCATTATCTGAGTAGTTGCTGCAAAGAAAGACATAATTTTAGTGTTAAGCAACTAAATTTTCTGTTCTCCCGTCGCTGAACGTTAGGCCAATGCGTGACGGACGGTTAGCGACATTGTTCAATGACATTTTGACAGTCAGACTTTCACGAGATTCTTACACCAAGGGAATGTGGAAATAAAGTTAATATGATTGGACTTCGACTTACACAAAGCAAGGTTCTTTCTTTAATGAATGAATAATTTACGAAAAGGCCAACATGAAACTCAAATCGCTTCGTCACTGAACAGTGTCGGTTGCAATTCTTTTGAGAACGGCCCTTGTGAAATAATAACTTATAGTTACGGTCAGTTAAAGTCGTACAAAGAATGAATCCTTCAAATATTTCTATTAAATCAAACACGTCTAAGAAATTTAACTCAATAATTATTCACATAACCTTTTTCCATGAGCGACACTTAAACAGCCAAAAGGAGGACAGAGAGACAAGTGACGCCAATATTATCGTGACAAAAGAAGTACGGTTGCCTTTCGTTCTTTTTAAAAGTTAATGATAAAGATATGCAAGCAATATTTCTTGACATTACATAGCTGAGTAGTACATGAATTCCATATCCTTTCTTATGACTTTTTAAATAAAAGACAAGGTAGTGTTATACTTTGCTCCAGAAAAATTTTAGCCCTTGTGTGTATGCCTCACTGAGTTTCTCCTTAACACTTACTGTTACTAAAAGTGACAGTGATACTACATTATCAACCCGTTTACATGGGACTCCCAAACCCGCATTTCGTAAAACGATTTCCCAGTACCGCTTCTTCATGTGAACACTTCAAAATCGATTCCGGAAATTCGCTTCTGGTCGCCGGTTTTCCATTTCCACAATCGATATTCGCTCCCATGTAAACGCAACCGGTTTTGAAATGTGCTTGGACTGACAGGTTTCGTCTTGGTTTTAAAAAAATTCGGCTAATATGGACGAAGTGGCTCTTTGTACAGTGAAAGTTAAGTAGAAATATTAGACTGAAGCTGGTTACACCTCGTCTTATTGAAGAGAAATAGCGATTGTACTGACTAAATCATAGACTGTAACAGCTGTTTTCCAGGCGCCATATTTAAATGGGCTACCAAATCCGCATCAAACCTTAACATGTAAACAGGACATCGAAAAACAGTTTCCATAATTCGGTTTTCGTGTTTTGGAAGATGTGTCGCATGTAAACGTAGTGTATGGATGTGCTTCCTTGACAACTCGTGCCTTTCAGTTTTTCTTTCATTTTGTTCCTTTTTCTAGAATCGTGTATTGTCCACGTTACATCACTTCCAAACAGCATAATCGGAAAGCGGAACAGTGCAAATCTTACTTCACAGCTGCAGAGCCAACTTTTACGTTGCTGCCATTCAGAATTAAAGCTAGGAATATATTTCTTCTTGTTGTCTATGCCTTGCTGAGATATTTCTCATCAGGTTTTGAACGACCTCTTTTCTTAAATGTAATTTTCTCATAGAGAGACAGCTGTGAATACTTACGCTGTCGAGGTTTTGCTTGCAGTTACACAACTTATTTCTCGGGGGTGCAAGGCCATGGTTAAAGTTTTCTGTAAATAAAAGAACCGAAAGAAATGAATCAAATACACTGACAGAAGAAAGTCCCAATACCAATAAGAAGTTGTGCGAGATAAATGGAAGTTGGCAGGCGTGTTTCTACATCTGAAAGATGACGTCTAGTAGCGGCACTATAAGGATCCATATCAGATTACCTTTAAACATGCGCTGTAGCGGTTGCGACCGTGAGTTACGTTTCAGATTCCACGTAGTGAGTTGAAGTCATTCAAGACAACAAGCAGTTCACTGAGTTCGAACGACGTTGCGTTGTGTAATAGGGCTACGAGAAACTGGATGTTTCTTCCGCGATGTTGTAGAAAGAGTTGGCCTCAGTATAGACATTGTATATGATTGCTGGTAGCAATGATCAGGGGAAGGTACGTGACAGTACGAGGGAAGTGCGTCGTGTTCGAGTCCTCATCTCGCTCATACACGGTGACAGTTACTGAACTATACGAAATAAAATCTTCTTAACTTCTGAACGGTTTGCGTTAGGACGTTCCAACTCCTCGACTGGTTGCGCGGCATGATGGGAATTAGTACGCGCATTATGGTTTGATTTAGCTACGAAACCCACTTCCATTTGGATGGGTCCGCCAATAAGCAAAATTGGCGCTTTTGGGTAACCGAGAATCCGCATTTCGCTTTCGAGAAGTCTCTTCACGCTCAGTGGGTGGCTGTGTGGTGTGCAATGCCCAGTTACGGAATAATCGGTGCGATATTCCCTAATTGCAAGGTGACTACCGAACGCTAGGTGAAGGTTTTGGAAGATGATTTCATCCCCATTATCCAAAGTGACCATGATTGCGACAAGATGCGGTTCATGCAAGACGGAGCCCGATCTCATCGAAGCAGGAGAGTATTCGTTGTCCTGGACTAGCACTTTGGGGACCGCATTCTGGCTCTGGGGTACCCAGAGGCCACTGGTATGGGCCTCGATTGGCCGCCATATTCTCCGGATCTGAACACGTGTGACTCATTTTTGTGCGGCTATCTTAAAGGTTGGTGGGATTGTTTGGGGGAAGAGACCAAACTGCGAGGTCATCAGTCTCATCGGATTAGGGAAGGATGGGGAAGGAAGTCGGCCATGCCCTTTCAAAGGAAATCACGGAAAACCTAAATCAGGATCGCCGGACGAGGGATTGAACCATCGTCCTCCCGAACGCGAGTCCAGTGTGTTAACCACTGCGCCACCTCGCCCGGTGGCTATCTTAAAGACGAGACGTACAGCAATAACCCCAAAACCATTGTTGAGCTGAAAACAGCCATTCAGGAGGTCATCGACAGCGTCAATATTCCGAAACTTCAACAGGTCATGCAGAATTTCGCTATTCGTCTGCGCCACATCGTCGCCAATGTCATAACCTAAATCTCAATATCTGTAGTGACTTTTACGTGTCCCTCTAGTTCAATAATTGTCAACCTGTATGTGTAGTGTAATATCTCTTTCTATTCGATGAATTATTCTGATACAATTCTACCATTGAATGACGTTTACTAATTTTCTATCTTCATACTTGCAGAATCCGTGCGCAAAGTAGTTTCATACAATAGCTATGCCACGAGCGCATAATTATTCTTTGTAGTACTCTCTCTGGTGGTTGTTAGAAAAAAGCTTCCGAGATTGTCTTCGTGCCGATTAGCCTGAGCTTTGTTTGAATAATTGTAATCTGAATATTGAGATTTATGACAAAAGATAACTGATACGAAATTGTACGATTAGAAGGGAAATATATATACATTGCTCCTTCATACAAAAGGTGTGTGTTTGACATTTGAGAATTAATGATATTCATCGATATATTGCGAAGTTGTTAATCAGAAGGGAACTTCCGAAAGACTGGATACGAACCTGCATTTAAGAATCCAAGAGCTCCATTACTTCTTCGGAAGGTTAAATTTCATCAAAGCCAAATATCCGCTTGATCTGAGGTTTCCCGACTGATTATACAACGCTCCCAAAATTACGAGGCATTTTATTTGTACAGATTAGCAGACTGCCGCAAAGCACGAGCCTGCAGAGAAGAAGAATCATCGCCTGATTTCATTCTAACAAGTAAAATTTCTGAATCATTTGAGTGACTGAGCTATGACTGTGTTTCCTATTATGAATGATTGATTGCTCGAACGAACTGAGAACTACACAATTACATAGATAGGAGGAAAAATTACAGTAGTTATTAAGTGGAGCATTACTGTAGGTGTGTGATCATTTTAATTCATTACAATTTAGTTCACTCAATGCAAAATTAACATGTCATGTCGTCCAAATACATTTGAAATTCGTTTGCAGAGTCTTTGGATTTGTAGCTTAATTGTTGTTGGCTGAATGAATGAAGGACGTGCAGCTGGCAATTTTTTATTTTCTTTTTTTCCGTAAGAAAAATGAAATCGTGTTAAGGTGTGTGTTCCACTCTCTCTCCTCTGCTAGATGCTACAGCGACAGTGATTTACTGTGACTCTAGTAATTACAATGTTTGTAACCAAGTAACTATTGTGGTAAAAATGCTCTGGACGAAAGTACACAAGAAACGTTCAGTACTGATGCGTTATGTAGTCGGCGTCCTTTTTTCCAGTGAAGGCATGCATCCCGATCCAGTAGTACAACAGTGGTTACCAGTGGGAATTATGACTAAAATCGTTATAAATTAATAGCCTACCTAGAAAAGAACAGGTGAGGGGAGCTGTGACACCCCCTCCCTCCAAAAAAATCCCCTATCACCAGAAACAAAATCTTCACAAAGCGAAATCACATTCCACCCCGCCAAAAAGACAAGAATATTTCGCCATTCAAGGCGAAACCACACCTGTTATCACTTACGTTGCCGATCCCGCGCAAAGATTTCGACAACCCCTCACATTTGGGTCAAATAGGATTATTTTCCCGGTCGCATACAGTCTGTCGACGCATAAGCTACCGTTTTAATATAAAACGAACGCAGCTATCTAAGCGCCACTTTTTTGTGAATTTTAACGAAGATTTATTAAAATCTGTTTGTTTCCAGACAACCTAATTTTTCTAGGCACAAAAAATCCGGGTTTACCCCGGACGGTAGTATAAACACCCTCTGCCCACCAGGACACCCTCAAAACTTAGACACATCTGAGAAAACCGTGATGTACGGCAGCTTAGGCGAAACTAACAGGAGTACCCCCGTCCACACAGCAGGCACGATATTACATTAGTTACATGGTTACAAGTTAACATAGTAATAAGGAATTAAACTTCCTGGCAGAGTAAAACTGTGTGCCCAACCGAGACTCGAACTCTGGACCTTTGCCTTTCGCAGGCAAGCTCTGCAAGGTTCGCAGAAGAGCTTCTGTAAAGTTTGGAAAGTAGGAGACGAGGTACTGGCAGAACTGCAGCTGAGAGGGGGGGTCCTGAGTCTTGCTTGGGTAGCTCCATTGGTAGAGCACTTGCCCGCGAAAGGCAAGGGTCCCGAGTTCGAGTCTCGATCCAGCATACAGTTTTAATCTGTCAGGAAGTTTCATACCAGCGCCCACTCCGCTGCAGAGTGAAAATCTCGTTCTGGAAACATGCCCCAAGCAGTGGCTAAGCCATGTGTCCGCAATATCCATTCTTCCGGGAGTGCTAGCTTTGCAAGGTTCGCAGAAGAGCTTCTGTGAAATTTGGAAGGTAGGAGACGACGTACTGGCAGAAGTAAAGCTGTGAGGACGGGGCGTGAGTCGTGCTTGGGTGGCTCGGTTGACGCCGACGCGGTAGCTCAGGGTGTTCGGTCAGGGGGGTAAGCTGCCCTTTGTAATAAAAAAACTGAGTGAATGGATCAACAAAGAACTTCAACGGGTGTCATAGGACGTCCGCCCCGAAGAAATGCAACGAACAAATCTGAGATTTTAAAAAAAAAATGGTAGAGCACTTGCCCGCTAAAGGCAAAGGTCCCGAGTTCGAGTCTCGATCCGGCACACAGTCTTAATCCGCCACGAAGTTTCATATCCGCGCGCACTCCACTGCAGAGTGAAAATCTCATTATGAATAATGAATTACTCTCGCCTTTCGACCAGTAGTTCCTTGAGAGTGAAATCCACTGTTTTGCGCGTTTCTACCTGCAGCAGCGATACAATTGGTCCTCGAACACGGTTTCTTACTCAAACAACTATGTACTCGTATTACAGGTCCTCGAAGACTGAGAGTTGACTGGAATGCTCTCTTTCAAATTCTGAAGGTGGCAGGGGTAAAATACAGGGAGGGAAAGGCTATTTACAATTTGTACAGAAACCAGATGGCAGTTATAAGAGTCGAGGGGCACGAAAGGGAATCAGTGGTTGGGAAGGGAGTGAGACAGGGTTGTAGCCTCTCGCCGATGCTATTTAATCTGTATATTGAGCAAGCAGTAAAGGAAACAAAAGAAAAATTCGGATTAGGTATTAAAATCCATGGAGAAGAAATAAAAAGTTTGAGGTTCGCCGATGACATTGTGATTCTGTCAGAGACAGCAAAGGACCTGGAAGAGCAGTTGAACGGAATGGACAGTGTCTTGAAAGGAGGATATAAGATGAACATCAACAAAAGCACAACGAGGATAATGGAATTTAGTCGAATTAAGTTGGGTGATCCTGAGGGAAGTAGATTAGGAAATGAGACAATTAAAGTAGTAGATGAGTTTTGGTATTTGGGGAGCTAAATAACTGATGATGGTCGAAGTAGAGAGGATGTAATATGTAGACTCGCAATGGCAAGGAAAGCGTTTCTGCAGAAGAGAAATTTGTTAACATCGAGTATAGACTTAAGTGTCAGGAAGACGTTTCTGAAAGTATTTGTATGGAGTGTAGCCATGTATGGAAGTGAAACATGGACGATAAACAGTTTGGACAAGAAGAGAATAGAAGCTTTGCGAAATGTGGTGCTACAGAAGAATGCTGAAGATTAGATGGGTAGATCACATAACTAATGAGGAGGTATCGAATAGAATTGGGGAGAAGAGGAGCTTGTGGCACAACTTGACTAGAAGAAGGGATCGGTTGGTAGGACATGTTCTGAGACATCGAGGGATCACCAGTTTAGTATTGGAGGGCAGCGTGGAGGTAAAAATCGTAGAGGGAGACCAAAAGATGAATACATTAAGCAGATTCAGAAGGATGTAGGTTGTAGTAGGTACTGGGAGATGAAGAAGCTTGCACAGGATAGAGTAGCATGGAGAGCTGCATCAAACCAGTCTCAGGACAGAAAAGCACAACAACAACAACAACAAGACTGAGAGAGGAATCTGGAAACATCTCGTGTCACACGACAAGAAGTGTACTCTGCTGTGCGTCTATGGTGATTTGCTGAGTACAGATTGTGCCGTAGAGAAGACTAGAAAGCAGACGGGACAGAAATGCAGAAAACTGCTTTAGCTCGCACGCTTTCGTAATGTTCGCGAGCTACGGATGTAAATTACTGAATTTTTCTGTCGACTGAGAAAACCGTGACGACCACTGCAGGAAGTTGCGCGCGCTAGAAACCGCGAAGGCGGACACGGGATGCCAAACATGGCGGCCGCCCCGGCGTGGCCTTGCCACCAGCTTCCGCGTCGCAGACTGGCGAGCTGGAGCGCGCCGGGTTAGCGGAGGCGGCGGTCCCTGGCGGCAATGACCTGCCGCACCACGCACGGGCCGGCGGCGCCCGCAGCCCGGCGCTCCACGAACCGTCCAGGCGCCGCAGTCTTCTCCAGCAGTTCTTCAACAGTGGAAACGCTTACAAGGTTTTATAAGAGGTAAATTCCACCTGTAGACGACTGTGTTTAGAGATTTCTGCACAACAAGCTTGCCTGTTTCTGCGTTACAATGCTATTTTAAGTGTACTTTCATACACTACTGGCCATTAAAATTGCTACACCAAGAACAAATGCAGATGATAAACGGGTGGTCACTGGACAAATATATTATGCTAGAACTAATATGTGATTACATTTTCACGCAATTTGGGCGCATAGATCCTGAGAAATCAATGCCCACAACAACCACCTCTGGCCGTTATAACGGCCTTCATACGCCTGGGCATTGAGTCAAACAGAGCTTGGATGGTGTGCAGGTACAGCTGCCCATGCAGCTTCAGCACGATACCACAGTTCATCAAGAGTAGTGACTGGCGTATTGTGACGAGCCAGTTGCTCGGCCACCATTGACCACACGTTTTCAATTGGTGAGAGATCTGGAGAATGTGCTCGCCAGGGCAGCAGTCGAACATTTTCTGTATCCAGAAAGGTCCGTACCCGTACAGGACCTGCAACATGCGGTCGTGCATTATCCTGCTGAAATGTAGGGTTTCGCAGCGATCGAATGGAGAATAGAGCCACGAGTCGTAACACATCTGAAAAGTAACGTTCACTGTGCAAAGTGCCGTCAATGCGAACAAGAGGTGACCGAGACGTGTAACCAATGGCACCCCATACCATCACGCCGGGTGATATTCCAGTATGGCGATGACGAATACACGCTTCCAATGTGCGTTCACCGCGATGTCACCAAACACGGATTCGACCATCATGATGCTTTAAACAGAACCTGGATTCATCCGAAAAAATGACGTTTTGCCACTCGTGCACTACGATCGTCGTTGAGTACACCATTGCAGGCGCTCCTGTCTGGATGCAGCGTCAAGGGTCACCGCGGCCATGGTCTCCGAGCTGATAGTCCATGCTGCTGCAAACGTCGTCGAACTGTTCGTGCAGATGGTTGTTGTCTTGCAAACGTCCCCATCTGTTGATTCAGGGATCGAGACGTGGCTGCACTATCAGTTACAGCCATGCTGATAAGATGCCTGTCATCTCGATTGCGAGTGATACGAGGCCGTTGGGATCCAGCACGGCGTTCCGTATTACCCTCCTGAACCCACCGATTCCATATTCTGCTAACAGTCACTGGATCTCGACCAACGCGATCAGCAATGTCGCGATACGATAAACCGCAGTCGCGATAGGCTACAAGTCGGAAACGTGATGGTACGCATTTCTCCTCCTTACAAGAGGCATCACAACAACGTTTGACCAGGCAACGCCGGTCAACTGCTGTTTGTGTATGAGAAATCGGTTGGAAACTTTCCTCATGTCAGCGCGTTGTAGGTGTCTCCACCGGCGCCAACCTTTTGTGAATGCTCTGAAAAGCTAATCATTTGCATATCAGAGCATCTTCTTCCTGTCGGTTAAATTTCGCGTCTGTAGCACGTCGTCTTCGTGTTGTAGCAATTTTAATGGCCAGTAGTGTATGTTGTGAATTCCTTTTTTAGCCTTCAGTCTTCTGACTCGTTTGATATGGCGCATCACGAATTCCTCTCCCGTGCTAACCTTTCCACGTCACAGCAGCACTTGCAACCTACGTCTTATACTATTCGCTGGATGTATTCAAATCTCTGTCATCCTCTACAGTTTTTACCCTCTACATCTCCCTCTAGTAGCATGGAATTATTCCCTGATGTCTTAGGAGATGACTTATCGTTCTGTTCCTTCTTCTTGTTAGTGTTTTCCATTTATTACTTTCTTCCTTGGTTCTGCGGAGAACCTCTTCATTCCTTGCCTTATCAGTCCACCTGATTTTCAACATTCGTCTGTAGCACCACGTCTCAAGTGCTTTGATACTTTTCGGTTCCGGTTTTCCCGCACCCACGTTTCACTACCTCACAATAGGCCCGTCCGGTTGGCCGTGCGGTCTAACGCACTGCTTTCCGGGCGGGAAGGAGCGCCTGGTCCCCGGCACGAATTGTTAGTTATTGGGAGCTCCAACGTTAGGCGGGTGATGGAGCCCCTTAGGGATATAGTGGAAAGGTCGTGGAAGAAGGCCAGTGTTCACTCTGTCTGCTTGCCGGGGGGTCTCATGCGAGATGTGGAGGAGGCCCTGCCGGGGGCGGTAGAGAGCACTGGGTGCACCCGACTGCAAATTGTTGCTCATGTCGGCACCAATGACTCCTGTCGTCTGGGTTCAGACGTCATGCTCAGTTCGTACAGGCGGTTGGCGGAATTGGTGAAGGCGGAAAGCCTCGCTCCCGGGGTGGAATCTGAGCTAACTATTTGTACTATCGTTCCCAGAACCGATCGCGGTCCTCTGGTTTGGAGCCGAGTGGAAGGCTTAAACCAGAGGCTCAGACGATTCTGCGGAGATCTGGGGTGCAAATTTCTCGACTTCCGCTATCGGGTGGAGAAATGTAGGGTCCCCCTGAATAGGTCAGGCGTGCACTACACGCCGGAAGCGGCTACAAGGGTAGCGGAGTACGTATGGAGTGCACATGGGGGTTTTTTAGGTTAGAGAATTCCCTCCCTAGGCCCGAAAAGACGCCTCCTGAGACGCGGCAAGGTAGTAGTAGGCAAAATGCAACAGGGAATAACAATATTAATGTGGTAATAGTAAAGTGCTGGAGCGTCTGTAGAAAGGTCCCAGAACTGCTCTCATTAATAAACGGTCACAACGCCCATATAGTACTAGGGACAGAAAGTTGGCTGAAACCAGACGTAA
Source organism: Schistocerca piceifrons (assembly GCF_021461385.2). Lineage (NCBI taxonomy): Eukaryota > Metazoa > Arthropoda > Insecta > Orthoptera > Acrididae > Schistocerca > Schistocerca piceifrons. Next base: position 71,789,102 of record NC_060139.1, read on the forward strand.
ACAGTAATGAAATCCTAAACTCAGATTGGAATGTATACCGCAGAGACAGGCTGGACAGTGAAGGGGGAGGCGTGTTTATAGCGATAAGAAGTGTAATAGTATCGAAGGAAATTGACGGAGATCCAAAATGTGAAATGATTTGGGTGAAGGTCACGGTTAAAGTAGGCTCAGACATGGTAATTGGATGTCTCTATAGGCCCCCGGGCTCAGCAGCTGTTGTGGCTGAGCACCTGAAGGATAATTTGGAAAATATTTCGAGTAGATTTCACCACCATGTTATAGTTCTGGGTTGAGATTTTAATTTGCCGGATATAGACTGGGAGACTCAAACGTTCATAATGGGTGGCAGGGACAAAGAATCCAGTGAAATTTTTTTAAGTGCTTTATTTGAAAACTACCTTGAGCAGTTAAACAGAGAACGGACTCGTGGCGATAACATATTAGACCTTCTGGTGACAAACAGACCCGAACTATTTGAAACAGTTAACGCAGAACAGGGAATCAGCGATCATAAAGCGGTTACGGCATCGATGATTTCAGCCGTAAATAGAAATATAAAAAAAGGTATGAAGATTTTTCTGTTTAGCAAAAGTGACAAAAAGGAGATTACAGAGTACCTGACGGCTCAACACAAAAGTTTTGTCTCTAGTACAGATAGTGTTGAGGATCAGTTGACAAAGTTCAAAACCATCGTACAATATTAGATTAGATTAGATTTACTTTCATTCCAATTGATCCGTAGTGAGGAGGTCCTCCAGGATGTGGAACATGTCAGAAAAACAACAATACATGACAAATATTTACAACTAAAACAAATAAGCTAATGTACCATTCCACAGGTCCCAAGTGGAATGATCGTCATTTTTTAATGAACACTATGAGTCATTTTACAAATACTAATGCACTGAATTTAAAATAAAAAAGTTTTTTATTTATTTATAAGGTAATAAACATGTAATACAACTACTGTAATACTTATTTACAATGAACACATTACTGCACTGAAATGGTGCAGAAGTTAGATTATACTTACACACACACACACACACACACACACACACACACACACACACACACAATTTCAATGAACACATTACTGCACTGAAATTGTGCAGAAGTTATATTGTACTTCTACACAAATCAGTTGGTTTTACTAAGAAATTCATCAATGGAGTAGAAGGAGTTGGCCACCAATAAATCCTTTAGGCTTCTCTTAAACTGAATTTCATTGGTTGTTAAGCTTCTTATGGCTGCTGGCAAGTTATTGAAAATGTGTGTTCCTGAATAATGCACACCTTTTTGTACAAGACTAAGTGACTTTAAATCCTTGTGAAGATTATTCTTATTTCTAGTATTGATTCCATGAATTGAACTGTTGGTTTGAAAAAGTGATATATTTTTAGTGACAAATTTCATTAAGGAATAAGTATATTGGGAAGCAGTAGTTAGTATCCCTAGTTCCCTAAACGGGCTTCTGCAGGATGTTCTTGAGTTCACACCACATATAATTCTTACTGCACGTTTTTGTGCCTGGAAAAGTTTAGCTTGGCTTGATGAATTACCCCAAAAAATAATCCCATATGACATTATGGAATGAAAGTAAGCATAGTATGCCAGCTTTTTCATTTTTATATCCCCTATGTCTGACAAAATTCGCATTGCAAACAGAGATTTGTTAAGACGCTTCAGCAGTTCTGTGGTGTGCTCCTCCCAGTTGAATTCATTATCAAGCTGTAATCCCAAGAATTTAACACTGTCCACTTCTTCTATCTTCTTGTCATCGTATGTTAGACATATACTCTTGGGACACCCCTTACAAGTTCTGAACTACATGTAGTGTGTTTTTTCAAAGTTTAGTGACAAAGAATTGGCTAGAAACCAGTGATTAATGTCCACAAATATTTTATTGGCTGATACTTCTAAGACTACACTTGATTTGCTATTTATTGCAATGTTTGTATCATCGGCAAACAAAACAAACTTGGCATTTGGTAATGTTACTGATGAAAGGTCATTGATATATACAAGAAAAAGTAAGGGCCCCAAAATGGAACCTTGTGGGACCCCACATGTAATTAGTTCCCAGTTGGATGATGCCTGATAGCTTGATACATGTCTCTTTCCTAATAACACCCTTTGTTTCCTGCCAGAGACATAAGATTTGAACCATTTTGCAGCATTTCCTGTTACACTATAATATTCTAGTTTACTTAAAAGGATATTGTGATTTACACAGTCAAATGCCTTTGACAGATCACAAAATATACCAGATGCCTGCAATTTTTTATCTAATGAATTAAGCACATTTTCACTGTAAGTGTAGATAGCCTTCTCAATATCAGAACCTTTTAGAAATCCAAACTGTGACTTTGACAGTATGTTATTTGAGATAAGATGGTTATAAAGACGACTGTACATTACTTTTTCGAAAATTTGTGAGAATGCTGGCAACAGTGAAATTGGACCGAAATTTGATGGTATTTCTTTATCTCCCTTCTTAAACAGTGGCTTAACGTCAGCATATTTCAGCCATTCAGGAAATATTCCACTGATAAACGACTGGTTACACAGATAGCTTAATATGTTACTTAGCTCAGAATCACATTCTTTAATTAACTTTGTTGATATTTCATCATACCCACTAGATGTGTTTGATTTTAAAGATTTTATGATGGACATTATTTCTGTTGGGGTAGTGAGGGTCAAATTCATATTATGGAAGTTACTTGAAATGTCTGGTCTAAGATAATCCGGCATCTACCGAACCTGACAACCCCATCTTTTCAGTAACAGTTATAAAATGTTTGTTAAAAAGTTCTGCAACACTATACACATCTGTCACCAATGTATCATTTACTCTTAATGCTATTTGTTCCTCTTCATGTCTGGTTCTACCAGTCTCCTCCTTCACTATATCCCATATTGTCTTTATTTTGTTATCTGATATGACTATCTTTTCCTTGTAATATATTTGCTTTGACATCCGTATTACAGTCTTTAATATTTTGCAGTATTTCTTATAATGTGCTATAGCATCAACATTGGAAATGTTTCGGATTGACAGATACAGTTTTCTTTTTGTTTTACAAGATACCCCTATTCCTCGAGTAATCCATGACTTCTTTGTAGACTTTGCTCTAACCTTGGTAAGTTTTGGGGGAAAGTAGTGTTCGAATAAGGTAAGCACTTTATTAGCAAAAATGTTATATTTTTCATTCATGCCATGACCACTGTAAACATCAGTCCAGCGCTTCGTTACAGGATCATTTAGTAATCGCGAAAGCGTTACGGAGATGATAGATAAACTCCAGTGGAAGACTCTGCAAGAGAGACGCTCAGTAGCTCGGTACGGGCTTTTGTTAAAGTTTCGAGAACATACCTTCACCGAAGAGTCAAACAGTATATTGCTCCCTCCTACGTATATCTCGCGAAGAGACCATGAGGATAAAATCAGAGAGATTAGAGCCCACACAGAAGCATACCGACAATCCTTCTTTCCACGAACAATACGAGACTGGAATAGAAGGGAGAACCGATAGAGGTACTCAGGGTACCCTCCGCCACACACCGTCATGTGGCTTGCGGAGTATGGATGTAGATGTAGAAGGACAGGATGTTAGGATATTTGTTAAGATATCAGGGAATAACTTCCATGGTACTTTGAGGAGCAGTAGAGGGTAAAAACTGTAGAAAAAGCCAGAGATTGGAATAGATCCAGCAATTGAGGACGTAAGTTGATGGGCCGGATTTCGTGGCGGAGCGCATCAAACCAGTCACAAGACTAATGATTCAATCCATTTTTAAATGATGGCATACACTTTTTAAGTGCTGCAGTCTTTTTCTAAATGTACAAAAATTACTACGGAAAATTAAGGGTTTTCCAAATGTGATGATGTTTGGTTTGTGGAGCGCTCAACTGCGTAGTCATCAGCGCCCGTACATATTCCCAATCTATACAGTCCTATCTAGTCACTTTCATGAATGGTAATGGAATGATGAGGACAACACAAATACCCAGTCCCTGGGCAGATAAAATCCCCAACGCGGCCGGGAGTCGAACCAGGGACCCCGTGATCCAGAGGGAGCAACGCCAGCAACCAGACCACGAGCTGCGGACTTTTCCTAATGTGAAAACATGTTCCAAGATACGAGAAGGTCATGCACCTGGGAAGAAATATTCGATTTAAGCTTAAGACCGTAGCAATCGAGAAAAACTTGCCAAGGAAGTATTTACACTACTGGCCATTAAAACTGCTATACCAAGAGGAAATGCAGATCATAAACGGGTATTAATTGGACAAATATATTTTACTAGAACTGACGTGTGATTACACTTTCACGCAATTTGGGTGCATAGATCCTGAGAAATCAGTGCCTAGAACAACCACCTCTGGCCGTAATAACGGCCTTGATACGCCTGGGCATTGAGCCAAACAGACCTTGGATGGCGTGTACAGGTACAGCTGCCCATGCAGCTTCAGCACGATACCACAGTTCATCAAGAGTAGTGACTGGCGTATTGTGACGACCCAGTTGCTCGGCCACCATTGACCAGACGTATTCAGTTGGTGAGAGATCTGGAAAATGTGTTGGCCAGGGCAGCAGGCGAACATTTTCTGTATCCAGAAAGGCCCGTACAGGACCTGCAACATGCGGTCGTACGTTATCCTGCTGAAATGTAGGGTTTCGCAGGGATCGAATGAGGGGTAGAGCCACGGGTCGTAACACATCTGAAATGTAACGTACACTGTTCAAAGTGCCGTCAATGCGAACAAGAGGTGACCGAGACGTGTAACCAATGGACCCCATACCATCACGCCGGGTGATACGCCAGTATGGCGATGACGAATACACGCTTCCAATGTGCGTTCACCGATGTCGCCAAACACGGATGCGACTATCATGATGCTGTACACAGAACCTGGATTCATCCGAAAAAATGACGTTTTGCCATTCGTCCACCCAGGTTCGTCGTTGAATACACCATCGTAGGCGCTCCTGTCTGTGATGCAGCGTCGAGTGTAACCGCAGCCATGGTTTCCGAGCTGATAGTCCATGCTGCTGCAAACGTCATCGAACTGTTCGTGCAGATGGTTGTTGTCTTGCAAACGTCCCCATCTGTTGACTCGGGGATCGAGACGTGGCTGCACGATCCGTTACAGCCATGCGGATAAGAAGCCTGTCATCTCGACTGCTATAGTTCAATTCTTTTATCTTGGCGGCTCGCGCATGCCCGCCCAGACGCGGGAGATTGCTGCGTTGCCAGTTGCACACGATGCACGCGCCAAGAGAAGCAGCACCATAGTATAGCATAGTTCGCAAGCTTACATTTAGGGGGGAGCGTGCAGTTCATGAAGTAATGCCACCACGGCCGCATTAAGCCTTTCGCTGCTACAGAGACGTGCTCCCCGCATTCCGCGCTGTGCGCGATTTTGTCGCTGCACTGCTCGCCTGTGCAGACACACTTTTGTTGCAGTCGCGAAAGATGGAATATTTCTCAATATTACAAACGTCACCTATGTGGTACTTAAATTAAATGAGATATTGTTACACAGTAAATTTTATATGAAATTTAGGTATCTTGTCCACATTTCATTCTCAACATTGTGGCAACTAAAATCGACGATACGGAAAGTATACTCTATGGACATTTACCTCTGCAAACTCTTCAAAATTTCGTGCAATGGTTTACTATATTTAATGCTGCACAATAACTGGGTTGAACATCGAAACAAAATTAAGTCATTTATTGGGGGAAGGTATCAGTGAAGAAGATGTGTAAAAATCTAATTTTTGGGCCAAATAGTCTATGTGAAATCGAATGATAAGTGTGTCAAAGCAGTGAGAACACCATGTGTCTGCACAGGCGAGCAGTGCAGTGATGACAAAATCGCGCACAGCGCGGAATGCGGGGAGCACTAGAAATTTCAAAAAATTGCATTCAAACGAATAAAATTCGTGAAGTATGACACTTCGATATGGTTTTTAAATTAAGAAAATAATAAGCACCACACAATGTTTGAACTCTACACCTTTCGCTTACTAACCCAACGCCTTAACCATTATGCTACCGCAACTCGTCCCAAATTATGACACCACGAGGTGTCTAACAGGTCACGCAAAATACTGACAAACACTGGTGGTATGATTATGAATTACTCACACTTATAAATATGTTTTAAATGAACGCGTCATATTTAATGCCATGTTAGAATGCAATCTATTGCAATTTATTCTACATCCATCTTTTCCTCCGTCTGCTCATTCTGGGAATTTGTTTTCGAACTATCACCCTGAGCATCTTTGGTTTCACCCTCTTTATTTTGTTGTGGTGGCGGCTCCACTTTGGGTTTTGGTTTGTTCAGTACCGGACTTACAGCACTGTCAAAAGCCTGCTTCTCTTGCCTAATCTGTGCAACAGTAATTGGTGGATTTTGAGTACGTGGTGTTGAAGCCAGTTGGGACCTCTTCTCCTCTTAAGGAACAATGGGAAGAAAGCAATTTGATAGCTTCAGTTGCATGCGAAACATATGCAAACAGCCGAACTGCACAAACACAGAAGGACACTCTTTATGCTTACAAAAAAACAAAAATGACGGGTAAACTTTTCACGCCCCGACTACAATTCCTATTGTGTATTTTTGATTCGATGAAGGAGTCAGGTACAGCTAACAGTTGGAAATGATAAGTATATATTCTTTACCGGTTTCGCGTACACGTAACTTATCCTACTTCAGAAGCTGTTTAAAGTTAAAACCAGTTACAAGCAGAAATGCATATTGGAAATCGGTGATGATTTAACATTTACCATTAGCAATTGTTGGCCGTGACTGACCCCTTCGTCAAATAAAATTATTATGCAGTTACTGACGATGATCATCGATGTTTATGATTTTAAAATCCACGTATACAGGGAATAGGAATTTCAAATTGCTGGTTTGGCAACACTTAGGTTTTGATTGATGCATTCACATGAAACGAGTGTTGGCACCGAAATGAATAATTGTTGTGGTAGCTCGGGCCAACCACGAGATTCGCCACTGACAAAAGCTCGCAGAATGACTACCACCATGTTTGCGTGTGTGGAAAATAACATAAGGTGCTACTTATTAATTTCCAGTAAACTAAAAGAAATAACACAGTTCGCCTGTGTAATAAGAGTCCAGTCCACATTTTCACTGTGAAAATAAAGTTCGCCTGTTGTGCTTAGTCTTATAATATCCACGTCGCTTGACCGGTGCATTTTAATAGGGGTGCAAGAAAGGATGGGACTTACTAGTAATTCCATCATTCTGAGTCGTTATCAAAAACAAGTCGAGATCGGTGTATTTTGTTGCTTACCTCAAGGCTGAATTCACCAATGTCTAATAAAATTAAACACATATTAAAATATTACTGTATGTTACAGTATTTTTATTTGTCACTGAGCAGGAAAACTACACTCTTAAGAAGCTCTTAAGGTTGGTTGATGTTTTTGGATTCAACTATTAGTTGCTTAATGCATACTGATATAGCTTACGGCTGATAACCGTGCGCTGCACGAACAGTTGATCAGGGCCGTATGCGGCTTGGGGGCCGCGGTTTGACGAACACTGCTGTACATGCTTTGTTGATGATCCCGGCCGGTCTGTTTTCTTCGCACCATATAAGTAGCCAGTCTCACGGAATGTGTTGTATCATCCACGGGTTGTTTAGTCGCCTGTTGAAGCTTTTACCTCATATTTGGTACGAAATGATCGCTGAACGACCACAATGAGTCGCATTCAGTGAATTCAAGGACACACACACATTGCTTCATTATATGCCATCTTCTGAAATGTCTGCCGACTAGTGCTGCGTATTGCAGCTACGCTGCGGCGCATGTTACGAATTGAAACTTGGATAAATACTCTCTCCGCTGATGTGTGTCATTTCTTTGTATGTCTGTACTTTTCGGACAATCGTCCTCCTGAAATGGTGGAGGTATCTATAAATAATCATGTATATACAGGTTGGTCCGTTGATAGTGACCAGGTCAAATATCTCACGAAATAAGCATCAAACCAAAAAACTACAAAGGACGAAACTCGTCTAGCTTGAAGGGGGAAACCAGATGCGGCTATGGTTGGCCCGCTAGATGGCGCTGACATAGGTCAAACAGATATTAACTGCGTTTTTTTAAAAAATAGGAACCCCCAATTTTTATTACACATTCGTGTAGTACGTAAAGAAATATGAATGTTTTAGTTGGACCACTTTTTTCGCTTTGTGATAGATGGCGCTGTAACAGTCACAAACGTGTAAGTACGAGGTATCACGTAACATTCCACCAGTGCGGACGGTATTTGCTCCGTGATACATTACCCGTGTTAAAACTGAACGTTAGCAATTGCGGAAAAGGTCGATATCGTGTTGATGTATGGCTACTGTGATCAAAATGCCCAACGGGCGTGTGCTATGTATGCCGCTCGGTATCCTGGACGACATCATCCAAGTGTCTGGACCGTTCGCCGGATAGCTACGTTATTTAAGGAAATAGGAAGTGTTCAGCCACATGTGAAACGTCAACCACGACCTGCAACAAAGGATGACACCGAAATAGGTGTTTTAGCTGCTGTCGCGGCTAATCCGCACATCAGTAGCAGACACATTGCGCGAGAATCGGGAATCTCAAAAACGACGATGTTGAGAATGCTAAATCAACATCGAGTGCACCCGTACCATATTTCTATGCACCAGAAATTGCATGGCGACGACTTTAAACGACGTGTTCACTTCTGCCACTGGGCGCAAGAGAAATTACGGGACGATGACAGATTTTTTGCACGCGTTCTATTTAGCGACATTCACCAACGTGGTAACGTAAACCGGCATAATATGCACTATTGGGCAACGGAAAATCCACGATGGCTGCGACACGTGGAACATCAGCGACCTTAGCGGGTTAATGTATGGTGCGGCATTATGGGAGGAAGGACAATTGCCCCGATTTTGTCGATGGCAATCTAAATGGTGCAATGTATGCTGATTTCCTACGTAATGTTCTATCGATGTTACTACAACATGTTTCACTGCACTGCATGACAGAATGGCGATGTACTTCCAATATGATGGATGTCCGGCACATAGCTCGTGTGCGGTTGAAGCGGTATTGAATAGCATATTTCATGACAGGTGGATTGGTCGTCGAAGCACATTCACCGGATCTGACGTCACCGGATTTCTTTTTGTGGGGAAATTGTAGGATATTTGCTATCGTGATCCACCGACAGCGCCTGACAACATGTGTCAGCGCATTGTCAATGCGTGTGCGAACATTACGGAAGGCGAACTACTCGCTCTTGAGAGAAATGTTACACGTTTTGCCAAATGCATTGAGGTTGACGTACATAATTTTGAGCATTTTTTGCATTAATGTGGTGTTTACAGGTAATCACGCTGTAACAGCGTGCGTTCGCAGAAATGATAAGTTCACAAAGGTACATGTATCACATTGGAACAACCGAAATAAAATGTTCAAACGTACCTACGTTCTGTATTTTAATTTAAAAAACCCACCTGTTACCAAATGCTCATCTAAAATTGTGAGCCATATGTTTGTGACTATTACAGTGCCACCTATCACAAACCGAAAAAAGTGGTCCAACTAAAACATTCATATTTCTTTACGTACTACACGAATATGTAATAAAGATGGGGGTTCGTATTTAAAAAAAAAAACGCAGTTGATATCCGTTTGACCTATGGCAGCGCCTTCTAGCGGGCCAACCATAGCGCCATCTGGTTTCCCCCTTCAAGCTAGACAAGTTTCGTTCTTTGTGGTTTTTTCATTTGACGCTTATTTCGTGAGATATTTGGCCCCGTCACGATCAGTGGACCACCCTGTATAATGAACAGTAACAGCTGTGAAACAAAGCCTTGGGGTACTACCAATATTTTTTGTATACCTGACGTTTTCATCCCATTAACAACGATGGGTAATGCCGTTTGCTAGAAAATATTGAATCCAGATGTAAGTTTGATCTGGTAACCTGTAACCTCGTATTTTGTTAAGTGCCAGTACTGAACTGTATGGAACGACTTCCGGAATTCAAGGAACATGGCATCAACCTGTGTACCGTTACCTATGGCCCTCTAGAATCTACATAACACTATCTTTCAACGTAGTTGCTATACATTTGTACACATTTGCATTATTGTTGAACCCAGGCGTCGAAATTAATTTGTAAAAATTCAGGGTTTTGCTTCTTAACCCATTTTTCTCAGAATGATTTTAAAGCTGATGGTTGTGAATTCTGATACGTCTGCCTCCTCAAACTCAATTCATCAGCAAGTCCTCGAATGGCATCTGTGACAGATGTTGGCCGGCCGCCAAGCGGTTTACATGCAATGTCCGTTACTCCGTTACCAAACTCATTCGCCCAACGCTACACATTGCTGAAGTCCACTACGGAGCCCCCATACACTTTCTTCATGGACGAGGTTAAAAACCTTTAAAGTCGTGGATTAAGAAGCATAATCCTTAATTTTTCCAAACTGGTTTTGACGCCTGGATTCAACGATGTTGCAAATGTGTACAAATACATAGTAACTATGTTCAACGGCAGCGTTGTTTAGAGGGCAGTTCATGCTATGATCCGTACTGATTACTATTACTATTATATATTCGTTATTAAGCTTGTTATGACACACAAGACATTACTCTTTCATTCAACCTGCTATGCGTTTGGTCAGATGAGTATTTGACTAATCGAATCCAGTACGTCGTACTGGGCAGCGAATGTTTCACGTAATCGAAAGTAGCTACAACATGTCACAAGAAAGCGTAGTAGGACCTCTTATGTTCTCAGTATACATAAACAATTTATCAGATAGGATCAGCAGCACTATAATACTGTTCTATGGCGGTTCTGTTGCTTAGAGGGAAATATGTCGTTGGTCGATCCTAAGCAAACCAAGAAAGATATGGATAAACTTTCCACTTGGTCTACTGATTGGCAGCTCTCTTTAAAACCGGATAAATGTAAGACAATATCTGTATGAAAGAGAGAAATCATTTAGTACTTGATTACAAGATTAATGATGAGCATTTGGAGCACATTGAATGGTGTAAGTATTTTGGGGTAATGTTTAAAAGCGAAATGAAGTGGATCATGTAAAATCCGTATTAGGGAAGGCGAATGGAAGATTCAGATTTGTTGAAAGGTTTTGAGAAAATGCAATGCATCTGTAAAGGGAATAGCATAAAACATACAAGTACGATCAATTCAAGAGTATTATTCCAGTGTTTGGAGCCCTCACCAAATAGGCGCGACAACAGACAACGAAAGAGATCAGAAACGGGCTACTAGCCACTTTAGCACTTACGAACGCGCAATAGAAAAAAATGTGTGTGAAACGTTATGGGACTTAACTGCTAAGGTCATCAGTCCCTAAGCTTACACACTACTTAACCTAAATTATCCTAAGGACAAACACACAGACCCATGCCCGAGGGAGGACTCGAACCTCCGCCGGGACCAGCCGCACAGTCCATGACTGCAGCGGCTAATGCCGCGCGGCAACGCGTAATAGAAATGCTAGGGGAATTCCAATGGTCATATGGGAATCCTTAGAAGAAAGACGAATTAGTTCTCATGAAAAACTGTTAGGTAAATTTAGAGAAACTTTATATGAGGAACACTGTGCAAAATTTCTTAATAGGTTGTGTGATCGACACGAACAGCAATGCATGCTCTGCATTGCAGAACCTGTTCACTGATCTGTTCATGCTAGCTGGCTCGCTCTCACGCCTCACGCACAAGGTGGGGCAAATAAAAGTGCCCAGAGAACAGAGTTCCAGCGTACAAAAAAACACAGCAGAGGAAAGGAAATACAGTACTAACCTGCCTATGTTGCTGTTGTGGTCTTCAGTCCTGAGACTGGTTTGATGCAGCTCTCCATGCTACTCTATCCTGTGCAAGCTTCTTCTTCTGCCAGTACCTACTGCAGCCTCCATCCTTCTGAATCTGCTTAGTGTATTCATCTCTTGGTTTCCCTCTACGATTTTTACCCTCCACGCTGCCCTCCAATACTAAATTGGTGATCCCTCAATGTCTCAGAACATGTCCTACCAACCGATCACTTCTTCTAGTCAAGTTGTTCCACAAGCTCCTCTTCTCCCCAATTCTATTCAATACCTCCTCATTAGTTATGTGATCTACCCATCTAATCTTCAGCATTCTTCTGTAGCACCAGATTTCGAAAGCTTCTATTCTCTTCTTGTCTAAACTATTTATCGTCCACATTTCACTACCATACATGGTTACACTCCATACAAATACTTTCAGAAACGACTTCCTGACATTTAAATCTATACTCGATGTTAACAAATTTTTCTTCTTCTGCCTATAGCAGATTTTGAAAGTGACCACCATTCATCTCTTGGCACTTTTGGGCACTGATCAGGAAAGTGCTCAAGGCGGATCAGAGGTGGACTGCTGGAATTGCTGCAGTCTCATCCGAAATGTTCTGCTGTAATTCTTGAAGACTATAAGGGTTATTGCGGTACACCTTAGACTTGAGGGCTCCCCACACAAAGTAATCACACATTGACAGAGCAGGTGACCTGGGCGGTCAGCCAGGGCCGCGATCACACTGACCTCTGTTAACATCTCTGTCAGGCGTGAGGATTGTGTAAATGTGCTCCAAGGTATGGCCGGCTGTTAGGGCAGTTGCTCCATCCTGTTGGAGGTAAGTTGGTGTGGTGATTTGCATACATTCACGTCCAATCCTATCCACCCATCTGGACCACTTTTATTCGACCCATCCTGTACAACGTACTGCCGTGCTGGGTACAAAGTTGGCTTGTGGTAGGGCGTTCCGTTCCTCCACCAGCTAGGCTGACAACTGCACACGTACTTGAGGGTATCTAAGTGAGGGTCATTCTCTGAATATCCTCTCATTCCGAAATTTCCTCTACCTACGTTGTTCGATGTGTCCACGCATTATCACTCATACAAATGAAGTCAGTGCCGAATGCGCTCCTGAAACGGCGCACGTGGGAAAGGCGTACAGTATTACAATGACGCTGATCTACAGTGCACCGTGTCCAAAGATTTGGAGGCCAGTATGCCCATGGGGCATTGTGCCTCCTCACACCACAACACTTTGTCTACCAAAATGATGATGCTCGGCGATATTTCTGGGTGCATTACATGCTCCCACCTCTCGCCATATGAGAGTACGTCCAGAATTACTATTCAGACTGAATCTACTTTCATTCTAGAAGAGCACGTGACCCACTCCTTGTTCATCCAGTTCCTACGCTCTTGGCACAATTGCAAAAAGTGCTGTCAATGTGTAGGTATCAACGGAACACAACGCACTGGCCGTCGGATAGTGAAAACTATCTATCCCCCTTGCAGTCGCCGTTCCGCTGTTGGGCGTATGATTGCGTGCCTTGCGATCGCGTCAAATGTAGTGTAACTGTTTCACGTGGGTTCCTTCTTGCCTGTTGCGCAATGAAGCGGTCATCTAAAGCTGTAGCTGACCACAGTTGCCCATCTCTTTTCCTTCGGGCAGCATTGCCTACGGTTTGGAACGCTCGCCATGCACGTGGAACAATTCTGTGAGCAGTAACAAACTCCTGGGCTACACTGTCACGCTTCGTCCTTCTTCCAGTTTCATCATTATTCTTCCCCGCGTGAAGTCATGCAGATGTTGTCTCTGGCCCATGTCGTAATGAAGAATATCGCCACAGTGCACCGCAACTGCTCGCTGATGGACACACACGCTCTCTCTTCCCGTTCCTGCAACTGTCTCGTGTTGCGGGGCCAGCCACATGTGGCGCTGTAGTCACGCTGACCTCACGCCATGTGACATCCAACTTTCTGCGCACGACTGGGAGAGCTCTGGAAAAATGCTCCAGCGCTTTCATTCAGTTTTACCGCGTACTTAAAGTGTTATATTACTTAATCTATCATGTCCTATTTGCAGACGACTTTATTATAATACACTGAAGCGCCAAAGAAACTGGTATAGGCATGTGTATTCAAATACAGATGTATGTAAACAGCCAGAATACGGCGCTGCGGTCGGTAACGCCTATACAGGGTGGTCCATTGATCGTGACCGGGCCAAATATCTCACGAAATAAGCGTTAAACGAAAAACTACAAAGAACGAAACTCGTCTAGCTTGAAGGGGGAAACCAGATGGCGCTATGGTTTGCCCGCTAGATGGCGCTGCCATAGGTCAAACGGATATCATCTGCGTTTTTTTTATTTTTTTAAATAGGAACCCTCATTTTTTATTACATATTCGTGTAGTACGTAAAGAAATATGAATATTTTAATTGAACCACTTTTTTCGCTTTGTGATAGATGGCGCTGTAATAGTCACAATTCACAAACATATGGCTCACAATTTTAGACGAACCGTTGGTAACAGGTAGGTTTTTTAAATTAAAATACAGAACGTAGGTACGTTTGACCATTTTATTTCGGTTGTTCCAGTGTGATAGATGTACCTTTGTGAACTTATCATTTCTGAGAACGCATGCTGTTACAGCGTGATTACCTGTAAATACCACATTAATGCAATAAATGCTCAAAATGATGTCCGTCAACCACAATGCATTTGGCAATATGTATAACGATATTCCTCTCAACAGCCAGTAGTTCGCTTTCCGTAATGTTCGCACATGCATTGACAATGCGCTGGCGATTGTTGCCACGCGTTGTCGGTGAATCGCGATAGCAAATATCCTTCAATTTCCCTACAGAAAGAAATCCGGGAACGTCAGATCCGCTGAACGTGCGGGCCATGGTATGGTGCTTTGACGACCAATCTACCTGTCATGAAATATGCTATTCAATACCGCTTCAACCGCACGTGAGCTTTGTGTCGGACATCCATCATGTTGGAGCTACATCTGTCATGCAGTGAAACATCTTGTAGTAACATCGGTACAACATTACATAGGAAATTAGCATACATTGCACCATTTAGATTGCCATCGATGAAATGGGGGCCAATTATCCTTCCTCCCATAATGCCGCACCATACATTAACCCGCCGAGGTCGCTGATGTTCCACTTGTCGCAGCCATCGTGGCTTTTCCGTTGCCCAATAGTGCATATTATGTCGGTTTACGCTGTTGGCGAATGACGCTTCGTCGCTAAATAGAACGCGTGCAAAAAATCTGTCATCGTCCAGTAATTTCTCTTGTGCCCAGTGGCAGAACTGTACATGACGTTCAAAGTCGTCGCCATGCAATTCCTGGTGCATAGAAATATGGTACGGGTGCAATCGACGTTGATATAGCATTCTCAACACCGACGTTTTTGAGATTCCCGATTCTCGCGCAATTTGTCTGCCACTGATGTGCGGATTAGCCGCGACAGCAACTAAAACACTACATGGGCATCATCATTTGTTGCAGGTCGTGGTTGACGTTTCGCAAGTGGCTGAACACTTCCTGTTTCATTAAATAATGTAACTATCCGGCGAACGGTCCGAACACTTGGGTGATGTCGTCGAGGATACCGAGCAGCATACATAGCACACGCCCGTTGGGCATTTTGATCACAATAGCCATACATCAACACGATATCGACCTTTTCCGCAATTGGTAAACGGTCCATTTTAACACGGGTAATGTATTACGAAGCAAATACCGTCCGCACTGGCGGAATGTTACGTGATACCACGTACTTATACGTTTGTGACTATTACAGCGCCATCTATCACAAAGCGAAAAAAGTGGTCCAACTAAAACATTCATATTTCTTTACGCATTACACGAATATGTAATTAAAAATGGGGCTTCCTATTTAAAAAAACGCAGTTGATATCCGTTTGACCTATGTCAGCGCCATCTAGCGGGCCAACCATAGCGCCATTGGTTTCCCCCTTCAAGCTAGACGAGTTTCGTTCTTTGTAGTTTATTCGTTTGATGCATATTTCGTGAGATATTTGGCCCGGTCACTATCAATGGACCACACTGTATAAGACAACAAGTTTGTGATGCAGTAGATAGGTTACTGCTGCTACAGTGACTGGTTATCAAGATTGAAGTGAGTTCGAACGTGGTGCTGTAGTCGGCGCAGGAGCGATGTGACACAGCATCTCCGAGGTAGCGAAAAAGTGGGGATTTTCCCGTACGACCATTTCTCGAGCGTAGCGTGAATTTCAGGTATGCGGTAAAACAACAAAGCTCCGACATCGCTGCGGCCGTAAAAAAGAATCTGCAAAGAACGGTACCAGAGAATCGTTCAACGTGACAGAAGTGCAACCCTTCCGCAAATTGCTGCAGATTTCGATGCTGAGTCAGCATGCGGACCATTCAAAAAAACATCATCGATATGGGCTTTCGGAGCAGAAGGCCCATTTGTGTACCCTAGATGACTGCACAACAAGAAGCTTCAGACCTCGCCTGGGCCCGTCAACACAGACATTGAACTGCTGATGACTGAAAACATGTCGCCTGGTCGAACAAGTCTTGTTTCAAATTATATTGAGCGGATGGACGTGTACGGGTATGGAGACAACTTCATGAATCCATGGACCTTGCATGTCAGTAGGGGGCCGTTCAAGCTGGTGGAGACTCTGTAATGGTGTGAGGCATGTGCAGTTGGAGTGATATGGGACCTCATGTGTGTGTGAAATCTTATGGGACTTAACTGCTAAGTCCCTTAGCTTACACACTACTTAGCCTAAATTATCCTAAGGACAGACACACACCCATGCCCGAGGGAGGACTCGAACCTCCGCCGGGACCAACCGCACAGTCCATGACTGCAGCGCCTTAGACCGCTTGTCTAATCCCGCACGGCGATATGGGACCCCTGATATGTCTAGATACGACCCTGACAGGTGACACGTACGTAAGCATCCTGTCTGATCAAAATGGTTCAAATAGCTCTAAGCACTATGGGACTGGACATCTGAGGTCGTCAGTCCCCTAGACTCAAAACTACTTAAACCTAACCAACCTAAGGACATCACACACATCCACGCCCGAGGCAGTATTCGAACCTGCGACCGTAGCAGCCGCGCGGTTCCGGACTGAAGCGCCTAGAACCGCTCGACCTCTCCTGTCTGATCACCTGCATCCATTCATGTCCATTGTGGATTAGGAACACTCTTCTGAATTTAAGCACTTCTGCTGGCCACCGAACTCCCCAGATACGAACATTATTGAGGATATCTGGGATGCCTGTACAGAAGAGATCTCCACTTCCTCGTACTATTACGGATTTATGGAGAGCCCTGCAGGATTCATGGTGTCAATTCCCTCCAGCACTACTTCAGACATTAGTGGAGTCCATGCCACGTCGTGTTGCGGCACTTAAGCGTGCTCGCGGGGGCCCTACCAGATATTAGGCAGGTGTACCAGTTTTCTTTTTCTTTTCAGTGTATATCTCACGTAGGGTTCATGAGAATAAAATTAAGAGAGACTAGAGGGTATACAGAGGCATATACATAGTTATTTTTCCCTCGCTAAGTGTACGAATGGAACAGGAAAGAAAACTGACAATGCTGGTACGACGTCCTCTTGACTATGTGGTCTACAGTGACGTGTGGAATATACAGCGTGGTCAGAAACAGTCTGAAAAGCTCGAAAGGATGTTTCAGGGTAGGTTGTGCTGAGAAATAATTATTAAGAAAAGAATTCGATACGTTGCGCCGTTTCCGATTTAATTAGCATTGACGTCGTTGCATGCGCAAATTCTTGCACTAGCGCGCGCTAAGGCGCAGACATCCATGAGTAACCACTTGTTCAAATGCTCATTACCAGATAAAATGTGCCTTTTTTGAAAGTGATGAATTTGAGCTAGGTGAATAGAAGCTGCGTTTGTTCGGTCTGAGGAAATGAAACGAAGAAAACGTGTGGCGACACCGTCTCTGGATGGCTGCTTGAATTTACACGCGCAGCGACCTGATTGGCTAATTTCAATGCTAATTAAATCCGAATCGGCACAACGTATCGATTTTTTTTCTTAACAATTACTTCTCAGCACAGCCTAAACAGCCGTACAAGCTTTTCAGACTGTTTCTGACGACGTAGATGGCATCACACCACTCGTCTGACTGAAGACTGCAGCAACAGCCACAAGACAATTTTTAATTCTGAATAATCAAGATTTATTAATAATAAGAAACTCCTCAGGAAGCCTACTCAAAATACATGCAGAATCACGTAGTAGGATAAATACGATGTGTGAGTTACACAGGTAAGCGCTTGCGTGAAGAAACATGACGTAACGTGCTAGTCACTAATACTTCTTTATTGGTGTGAAAGTTGTACTGCACTTTTCAACGAATACTTACTAGTATTTTTTCTTCTGATAATTTCCCGGTATGCAGCCGGATCCCGTCGACATTCTGCCACGATATTTCGGCCCAGAGACGTCAGGCCATCATCAGGTGAGTACACAACTACTGAAGAGCCCAGGTGCAGTCGCGGTATTTATGCCGAATCTCGCACATGCGAAATGTACTGGCATCCTACAGCGCATGCGTCAGGTGTTGACATGCGCAGCATAGCCGAGTTGTACGTGCTGCCCCCGGTGGTGAAAATAAAGGTTCATCTAGTCATTGAGTATCGAATGACACTGTCGATTGTATAATTTTAATAACAGAATTCCAATTTTTATCCAGCTGACAGCCGTTGTCACGATTTATAAGATTATTGGCAAGACGTATTTCCACTGATTCCTTGATTACGGAATCCCAAAAACCGGAAACCGGGGCTAAAATTTTTGTTCCATTGTATTCCATTGAATGTCCCAATGAAATACAGTGCTCTGCTACTGCCGATTTTGACGGTTGCCGCAGACGGGTGTATCTTTCATGTTCTATACATCGTTCATGGACAGTTCTTGTCGTCTGGCCAATATATGCAGAGCCACATTCACAGGGAATTTTGTTGACGCCTGCTTTCTTCAGTTGTAAATCGTCTTTAACGGATCCAACCAGGGCCCGGTTCTTTGCTGGTGGACGGAAGATAACCTTCAGTAGTTGTGTACTCACCTGATGATGGCCGGACGTCTCTGGGCCGAAATATGGTGGCAGAATGTCGACGGGATCCGGCTGCATACCCGGAAATTATCAGAAGAAGAAATACGCCGGGAAAATTTCAGAAGTCACACTTACTAGTATGCTTGTAAGTGAACAAATAATTAATCCTTTTAGCATTCGTTTAAGTACTTTGGCTGCCTACCTGAGGTCTCTCTCTCATTAGGTTTCAGTACAAACGAATTACTGCATCCCAGACACAGGTCACGGAGCTTTCTGCGTCACCCAGAACTTAACTGCATAATGATGTGTGTTAGCGTGTAGCGCGGAGTAGGCTGATTGCACAGTACAAGCCGCCGAGGTCACTGGAGAACTGGAAGCAGGTGGGAAAGGAAATCGGATATGGACCTGTGCACGGACGGCTCCCGGCAGCGACCTGATGTGAATTTACGGAAACCACGGGAAAGCAAAATGAGGATGGCTGGAAGGCTTTTATTCCACTAACCGTGTATAGAGTCCAGTATCTTAACCACTGCGACAACTCCCTCTGTTTATTGTTCATACTGGCAGCACTTCCGAATAAAAAAACTATAGTTCGGGTGACGTGTCATTTCAATCTTTAGCAGAGTGTACGATACGATGAAAATTTGTGGCGAGTTGAAACTGTGAGCGGAGTTGGACTCGAATCCTGTTTCCATTCCAGGTCTAATATACATTTTTATCTTGTCACATTCGTTAAAAAGCCATCGTTATGTACATACATCTTGTCATAAGCTGTACTGAAACGAGTTTGTGCCACGGACGTTACCGTCTAAACGTGAGACTATGAACTGGGGAATCTTCAGTTTGTATATGATGAGGGCTGTAAACCGAGACATGTTATGCAACTAGAATTGTTGCTGTGGTCTTCAGTCCGAAGACCGTTTTTACTGCAGCTCACCACGCTACTCTATCCCGTGCAAGTCTTTTAATATCCTCATAACTGCTGCATCCCACTATCATTTCAACCTGCTTAATGCATCCAGGCCTTGCTCTTCCTCGACAATTTTTATCTCCTCTCCCCATTACAAACTTCCTTCCATTATAGAATTGACTATTTCTTGATGCCAAATATGTGCCTCGACGAACTATCCTTTCTTTTAATAAAATTATGCCATAAAGCTATTTCATACCACATTCACTTCACTAACTCATCATTAGGTACCCGATCTACTTATCTAAATGTCAGCATTCTCCTGCGCTATCACGTCTGAAAAATTTCTATTCTCTTCTTAGCTGTACTATTTATTGTAGTTCACATTTTACTTCCAAAAATGCTACGCTGCAGACAAACACGTTCTGAAAAAATTTCCTAACGATTAAATTTAGATACGATATAAACATACTTCTCTTTTTCAGGAAAGCTTTTCTTGTTTTTATGAGTCTATAGTTTATATCTTCTTTACTTCTGTCATAGTAAGTTACTTAGCTGCCCAAATAGCTAAAATCGTCTACCACTTCGAGATTCTCACTTCTTAATCTAGTTATTCATGATCGGCTGACTTAATTCGACTGCACTCGATTACCGTTGTTTAAATTTTTATGTTAATGTCATAACCTGTTTTCAATATACAGTATTATCTGTTCTAGTCAGCTGCTCTTCCAAGTTATTTGCAGTCTCTGATAGAACTGCAGTGTCGTCGCCAAACCTTAAAACTTTTAAGATATTGCTTCCGTTGGGATCCACAGCATCTACATGGCATAGCAAATGTGCTTGATAATGGCTCACGCCCGAAATTAGCTAATAGCACGATTTTAATAAAGCACAATACAGCGTACAATGGACGATGTATTCTTTATTTAAAGTTTTTATTTCTTCTCCTTCAAAACTAATTTCCTTCACACATTTCACTTTGTTTTCCTTAACTGCCTACTTAACGTACACATTAAATAACACGGGAGATAGAATGACAGGCTTTCAAACGGCCTTTTCAGTAACTGCCTCTCTTCCATATCCTTCCAATATTTTAACTGCAGTCAGGTTACATGTAGTAAATAACTATTTACGGTTACAAACTAGTGACATGAATTATTTACAGAATAGTGGAAAAAAAGGAGGAGACTGACATCCAGGAGGATCAGTTTGGGTTCCGGGGAAATGTAGGAGTATTTTAGAAAGTAGGTTAAAAAAAAAACAGCCTACGTTTACAGCATTTGTATATTTAAAGAAAGCTTTTGATGGTGTTGACAAGAAGACATCTTTAAAATTCTGAAGGCAGCAGGGGTAAAATACACCGAGCGAAGATCACGCGCAAATTGTAAAGAAACGAGACTGTAGTTATAAGGGTTGGAGTGCACATTAGGGATGCAGTAGAGAACAAGAGAGTGAGATTGGGTTGTGGCCTATCCATGATATTATCCAATCTGTTCACTATACAAGCAGTAAAGGAAACCAAGAATATGCTTGCAGAGGAAATTTATATTCAGAGAGAAGAAATACAAACTTCAGGTTTGAAAATAACATTGTAATTCTGCCAGAGACAGCAAAGGACTTGGAAGAGCAGTGTGATGGTATGGATAGTGTATTTAAAAGAGGCTATAAGATGCACATCAATAAAAGGAAAACATGGGCAGTGGAGTGTAGTGGGATTAAATCAATCGATGCTGAGGGAATCAGATTAACAAAGGAGACACTGAAAGTAGTAAATAAGTTTTGCTATTTGGCCAACAAAATAACTGATGATGGCCGAAGTAGAGAGGATATAAAATGCAGACTTGCTATAGCACCTAAAGCAATTCTAAAAAAGAAAAATTTGCTACATCGGATGAATGTTTAAATTAGGAAGTCTTATCCGAAGGTTTTTTTTTTTTTTTTTTTTTTTTTTTTTTTTTTTTTTTTTGAGAATGTAGCCTTGTACGGAAGTGAAATGTGGTCGGTAAGTAGTCCAGACAAGAGGAGAATAGAAGCTTTTGAAATATGGTGTTGCAGAAGATTAGATTGGTAGATCGAGTAACTAATGAAGTGTTGAATCGAACTGTGGAAAAAAGAAAGTTGTAGTACAACTTGACGAAAAGAAGGGATCGACTGATAGGACACGTGCTGATGCATCAAGGAATTGTCAGTTTGGTAATGGAGGAATGTGGGAGAAGGGGGGCGGAGGGGGACCGAGGGTAAAAACTGTGCAGAGGGACCAAGGGATGACTACAGTAAGGAGATTCAGAAGGATGTAGGTTGCAGAAGATTTTCGAAGATGAGGATGCTTGCACAGGATAAGGCAGCGTGGAGAGCTGTGTCAAACCAGTCTCCGGACTGGAAACTAGAACGTATATCATTATTTCTTTCCTGATGCTAATGTTAGCAGGTTGGAAAGAGTTCGACCGATATAGTTTACCGAGCGGTGAAGCGCAGTTGTTAGTACTCTGTCAAGAGGTCTGTGTTTCGAATCTCCGACTTGCACCCCGATTTAGGTTTCCCGTAGTTTCCATGAACCGCTTATGGCGGAATCAGGACGTATCCTTCGGAAATGACACGTTTGATTTCGTTCCCAATCCTACCATCACCGAGGTTGTGCTCCGTCGAAGGCCATTAAACGATAATCTTCCTTCCTTTTACTATCGAAACTTTGAACCCCATGTGTGGCATGGCTGCGTTTATGTTCCACCGCACCTGTTCTTTTATTACAAACTGTAGGGGAGAGTGCTGTACCTAGCTAGAGGATAGTGTACGCAGGAAAACACGATGTTTTTTTGTCGTTACTTGAGTCTAGTGGCTGATTTAGCACCACATCAAGGAATGCGCGCTAGAGACCACCATAAGCAGTTTCTGCCATTTTCTACGATTTTGATGTTACTAGATACGAGGTTGTGATTTACGCAGCATTTGTAAGTATGAGGGTGCATCAAATGGAAACGTTAATAATTTTTTTAAATGTTATTTATTTTGCAGAAGTGGTACAAAGCTGTATCACTTTTCAACATAATCTCCCCCACGCTCAATGTAAATCCTCCAGCGCATAGGAAGTGCATAAATTCCTTTAGAAAAAAACTCTTTTAGTAGTCCGCGCAACCACTCATGCACCGCGTGGCGTACCTCTTCATCAGAACGGAAATTCTATCCTCACATTGCATCTTTGAGTGGTCCAAACAACTGGAAATCACTTGGGGCAAGGTCTGGTGACTATAGTGGGTGAGGAAGACGCTCAAAATGCAGGTCTGTGATTGTTGCAACTGTTGTACGGGCAGTGTGGGGCCTTGCACTGTGATGTTGCAAAAGGACACCTGCTGACAGCAGTCCACGTCGCTTTGACTTGATTTCAGGCCGCAGATTTTTTAGAATATCTGTGTATGATGCACTGGTGACAGTGGTTCCTCTAGGCATGTAATGCTCCAAAGTGACGCCCTTTTCATCCCAAAAGAGAGTCAGCATAACCTTCCCTACCGATCGTTCTGTTCGAAACTCCTTCGGGTTTGGTGATGAGGAATGGCGCCATTCCTTGCTCGCTCTCTTCGTTTCCGGTTGGTGGAAGTGAACCCAAGTTTCGTCCCCTGTAACGATTCTTACAAGGAAGTCATTACCTTCTCGTTCAAAGCGCCAAAGAAGTTCTTCACAAGCATCAACACGTCGTTCTCTCATTTCAGGAGTGA
This sequence comes from Schistocerca piceifrons, assembly GCF_021461385.2. Classification (NCBI taxonomy): domain Eukaryota; kingdom Metazoa; phylum Arthropoda; class Insecta; order Orthoptera; family Acrididae; genus Schistocerca; species Schistocerca piceifrons. Next base: position 71,812,705 of record NC_060139.1, read on the forward strand.
GCTGCCGTGGCACTCATCTTGCGGACACTTTGTGAAACTGGAGCACATCATGCACAATGTGGTGTGCTGACCCATGACTAATCTGTAAACATGCTGCAATGTCATTCAGTGTCACTTGGCGGTTTTCCTTCACTATGGCTACAACTGCTGCAATGTTCTGTGGAGTCACAACTCGTTGTGCCTGACCTGGACGAGGAGCATCTTCCACTGAAGTCACACCATTTGAGAACTGCCTACTCCATTTGTAGACTTGCTCCTCTGACAAACATGCATCACCGTACTGAACCTTCATTCATCGATGAATTTCAATAGGTTTCACACCTTCACTATGCAAAAACCGAATAACAGAACGCTGCTCATCCCTGGTGCAAGTCGCACGTGGGGCGGCCATCTTTATACTGATACTGCGACGGTATGTGTGCATCTGCACTGTGCTGCCACCTACAGGCCATTATGCACACTGTTTGTAACATGCTTACCCACTTACAGGATAACGGCGCGAAGTTTCGATTTCTTATTACAAATTTAAGGTTTTCATTTGACCCACCCTCGTATTTTGCGATCCGCACATTTCAGCACTGTATAACATATTAAGACAATTCGCAACATATTGTTAATTCTTCAGGCGCTCAACAAAATGGCATATAATTTTATAACTAATTTATAGCATGTGGACAGTGAAGTCACACTTCGTCGGCCGTGCACCATCTTGTGCTTTAAAACATATGATCTTTTTAGGAACTGTACCGTTTTGACAATTTTATCTGTCTTGAAACTGGAAATGTGTTTTAGTTGCCAATAGCTTATATTTCAAAAAGTATTTAACTTGCAACTAATTTCTGATAACAGTTCTGCTTAGTCTGGGCAATGGTCGTGCCGCAGTGATAACACCGTTTCCCTTCAGATCAGCGAATTAAGCGCTGTCGGGTTTAGCTAGAACTTGAATGGGTGACTGTCCGTGTCTGTCGAGCGCTGTTGGCAGGCGTGGTGCACTCGGCCATTGCGAGAACAGTTGAGGCGCTGCTTGAGTGGGGAGTAGTGCCTCCGGTCACGAAAACTGACAACGACCGGGAGAGCGATGTGCAGGCCATATCCGCACACAGTGACGCCTGTCGGCTGAAGATGACACGGCGGTTTGTCGGGACCGTTGGGCCTTCCGAAGCCTATTCGGACGGAGGCGGAGTCTGGTTAATTTGATTTCACTTACTGATTACTGGTGTGTAGTAGAGTAATAACGTAACAGGTAGACTATAACACTACTGGCGATTAAAATTGCTACACCACGAAGATGACGTGCTACAGTCGCGAAATTTAACCGACAGGAAGAAGATGCTGTGATATGCAAATGATTAGCTTTTCAGACCATTCACACTCGTTCGACCTATACTTGAGTATTGCTCATCAGTGTGGGATCCGTACCAGATCGGGTTGACGGAGGAGATAGAGAAGATCCAAAGAAGAGCGGCGCGTTTCGTCACAGGGTTATTTGGTAACCGTGATAGCGTTACGGAGATGTTTAACAAACTCAAGTGGCAGACTCTGCAAGAGAGGCGCTCTGCATCGCGGTGTAGCTTGCTCGCCAGGTTTCGAGAGGGTGCGTTTCTGGATGAGGTATCGAATATATTGCTTCCCCCTACTTATACCTCCCGAGGAGATCACGAATGTAAAATTAGAGAGATTAGAGCGCGCACTGAGGCTTTCCGGCAGTCGTTCTTGCCGCGAACCATACGCGACTGGAACAGGAAAGGGAGGTAATGACAGTGGCACGTAAAGTGCCCTCCGCCACACACCGTTGGGTGGCTTGCGGAGTATAAATGTAGATGTAGATGAAGGTTGGCACTGGTGCCGACACCTACAACGTGCTGACATGAGGAAAGTTTCCAACCGATTTCTCATACACAAACAGCAGCTGACCAGAGTTGCCTGGTGAAACGTTGTTGTGATGCCTCGTGTAAGGAGGAGAAACGCGTACCATCACGTTTCCGACTTTGATAAAGGTCGGATTGTAGCCTATCCTGATTGCGATTTATCGTATCGCGACATTGCTGGTCGCGTTGGTCGAGATCCAGTGACTGTTAGCAGAATATGGAATCGGTGGGTTCAGGAGGGTAATACGGAACGCCGTGCTGGATCCCAACGGCCTCGTATCACTAAAGTGCGCGTCATATATGTTGGCGGCCGAGTTTAGCTTTGTTCTGCGCATCTGACGTCACAAAACACAGTCAGCCAATGAACAGAGAACGACGTTGCCAGATCTCGACTGCAGACCAGCGCACGGACGAGTGTCTTCAGTTTTAGAAACGTTCAGTCATAAATAAAGTAATAGAACAAAAGCAATGTCTTGATAGCAGATTTTCTTTGATAGAAAGTTTGGAAACAGCATTCTTAATACTATTGCTTCATATTCTATTAATTAATTAAACCAAACAAGCAATAAGTCTTCTAATTCAGGCGATAGCAAGGAAAGGTGTTTGTATCAATCTCACCATTTTGCCAAATGGTTCAAATGGCTCTGAGCACTATGGGACTTAACTTCTGAGGTCATCAGTCCCCTAGAAATTAGAACTACTTAAACCTAACTAACCTAAGGACATCACACACATCCATGCCCGAGGCAGAATCCGAACCTGCGACCGTAGCAGCAGCGCGGTTCCAGACTGTAGCGCCTAGAACCGCTCGGCCACCCCGGCCGGCCGGTGGGTTGCCATATCTAACTGAGATCTCGTCGGGTCACTCTGAGATGGGAATGTAGAGGTGAAGTAAAAAATTTATTTAATATAATTACTTTTTATTTTGAACGCAATAACATGGAACTTGTTGCGTCAGAAGTAGTTGGCACACCATAGGTTTCGGAAGATTTCCCCTTTTTCCCTTTTACATACTATAAGTCAGCTTGTTGTTAAACTGTCACTGTAAGATTCGTTTCACAGTTCCTCGCAGCAGCTGATTTCTTTCATACATCAGCAAAAATACTCATTTCATCAGTGGCGACTGCTGTGTAAGAGCACAAGAGCGCGCGAACACCCAAACTTTCGACACCCTACAGGTTTATTCGTTATTTTTCTTTGAATACTGTTAAACGTAACGCAGATGCTGCAATCTGAAAGATATGCACTTAAATCTACCGCGCTGCTGCTCCTCTAGACTCCGTGAAACCTGGCAACAGAGTCGCGAGCATACTTTCAGTTGTGCACCATTTAAGGAGCTTTGCAATTGTCTTACCGGGCAAATACAGACTCATTTGATAAGCAATATGTACGATTCACGATATGCACAGCTAACAATTGCCTCTCAACTAGAAGTTGAGTGCCACCAGGTGGTAGGTAGCACACTGTGCCATAAATCCTGCTACATGATAGCACATTCCTCAGATATGATAATTCACTCTCTATATGCTTTAGTAAAATTATATCGGACGTCAGTACATGTTGAAGTTGTACTGACAGTAAACCTATTTTGTGGATTTCTGAATGAGTTATAGTATATTAAATTATGAATTTTATCATCCATTTAAGGTACTGGTTGTGAGAACCATAAGGGTCTAAAGTACATCACCGCCGATTGTGAGACTTTAGCATTTATTCATGCTTCTGAAATTCTGAAATCTGTCGATCTTATGGTGAGTCAGGTTTATCTGTGCTGTAGGTCCACATTGTATATATGAAAATTCATGGAAAGCTATATCACTGGTTTCTTTGATATTCACTTAAACGTGGAATCGACGGCGGTGTGCTTTAGGCCCTTATGGATCTCAATGCCTCATTTGTCTTCTAGCCAAGAGACCATGTTGGTAGACATTATTGCGTGAGTTAATCATTTCCATAAATAGCACTTTGTGTATGGAGTTGGCTGTTTACTATGCGGGAATCGGTTATCGTGTGCAGTGTAAACATGAACTACGTTGAATCTATTTTAAATGCTAACAGGAAAGTAAAGCTGTGAGGACGGGTCGTCAGTCGTGCTTGTGTTACTCAATCGGTACAGCACTTGCCCACGAAAGACAAAGGCTCCGAGTTTGAGTCTCGGTCCGGTTCAAATGGCTCTCAGCACTATGGGACTTAACATCTGAGATCATCAGTCCCCTAGAACTTAGAACTACTTAAACCTAACTAATCTAAGGACATCACACACATCCATACCCGAGGCAGGATTCGAACCTGCGACGGTAGCGGTCACGCGGTTCCAGACTGAAGCGCCTAGAACCGCACGGCCACACCGGCCGGCAGTCTCGGTCCGGCACACAGCTTTAATCTTCCTGGAAGTTTCATATCAGTACATAATCCACTCATCAGGGAACAGAAACCAGACAAAGTTAGCCGCAAAGGAACTAGGGCCTCCGAGAACAGATCCTTTGATTGAGAGAGTAACGAAATCAGATAAGCATGACTACAAGCGAACGTTTAACAAAGAAGTGTACAGTTAGCACAAGTTGTGTGGGTGCAGCGTAAGAATATCTGATTTTCAGCTCAGAAGTAAATTCGTGTTAGGTATCAAATACATTTGTCCGAACAAATGGGGAAGCACGAAAACTCCCACGTATCCAAAAATGCGAAATGAAGAGTTGCGGAAGCTTACACATCATTTCGTTGTTGCTCTAAACTGTACTTAATTATGTACAAAACAACAAAATTCCACAAAACAGTTGTTTCGTTTGACAGATAAGTTATGCATATTATTATTATTATTATTACTGATGTTATTATTATTGACAGTGGCTACGGTAGTATAGACTTATTGATAAGCATAACTGTTATACAACAGATGCTGTTAATTTCACACTCTCAAATTTTTCTAAATCTAAAAATTTGTGAACACCCAGAATGTATACTCACAATCCGCCACTGCTCTCCACCGTGACATTGTATGTGGGAATAGAAAACAAATGGTCACATAATTTTAGCAGTTGGCATTTGCCTTCAGGATTTTCAATTTCCTGAAAAAAGTAAATCCATCTTTCTTCCATGGAATGTTTAGACTCTCATGCTTCCGAGTCGTGCTTAGTTTCTAAGACGTTCTTCTGATTCATCCAGAAAACAACTGTCGCCTGAAATCTCACCATTTATAGTCAGGTATATAATAGTGTTTTCAATAATCACCCAATCTGGGGTTTCAGATAGCGTCATCCAATCAAATACTTGATATTTATCAAAAGAAAAACCTCATTTCTCTAAGTAATCAAATGTTATAGCATAGAAAGCAATTGTCTCTTCCTCCAATTTCGAAATCAAATTAATTGTTTCTTGATTGGGGTTCAATCTGTAATTTATTGAAAATCATCTTGGTTTGCATGCCAAGAAAATTGGCAGTCTTCCTTTCATTCAGACATCTTTGAGTGTCGATTAATATATGTTCTATTTCAGTTACGAAAATTTTATTCTTCTCTACGCTCTCCTTCTTTTTTTTCCAAAGTGAGCCAAGTTTGACTTCAGAAATATGAAGTAAATTTCACTGATTAGACCACTGAAAAAATCTGAAATTATTTTGGGTGGCCTGTCTTTGGTGGCAAAAAATTGTTTTAATGGAATCCAAAGGTTAAGAATTCTTTCAGCTATGGGCATTAACGACAGCCATCTTGTTTTTGAGTGAGATAGAAGAGTCTCATGATTGAAATCAACATATAAACTGAACTCCAACTTCTCTGTCCTTACTGTGCATACTGAAAAATAATTAAATATTTTCATGACTATTATTTCACTGTTGACAGTTAATACTCCAGCACTGCTTGATATAGTATTTTAGAGGATGTGAGCAGAACATCCAATTCCTTCTACATTTTTTCCTACTTCTTTGATGTGCTGAAATACATTCCACTGCCCGCATTGATGAAACCTTCTGAAGTTGGTATTAGTATCACTTCCACAAAAAATGATTAATTTATCTAATGGAATCTGCAGTTGTCTTAAAGTGTCTCAACAAAACTTTGCAATTTCTCTGATGTTTTGTTATTCAGGAAATCAAACTTTGCTAGCTTCTGGTGGATTCTGTCAGTTACAGTAAAGTATTGAACAACTAAAGGAAACATCTTTTCAGCCTTTTGGTTCGATGCATCGGTGCCTGTGCCATAAAACGAAACTTCTTGCAATTTTTTTATGCATTCAGACCCAGAGTGTGGGGCGAGAATATTTTTAACAATCGCTGTAGAGTACGCACACAACAATGTGCCCGATAGACGCGCAATCGGCAGGGCACGAGTGGGGATAGCGGTAGTGGTGGGGGTTGTGTTCAGGCGCTGTAGGGGAAATGCCAAGTGCTGGAGGGGAAGTTCAGGTGTAAACCGAAGACTGCATTCACATTTTTCGTAAATAATAAGCTGAGCGCCTCCATGCCCAGCCTTACATGGATACCATTCAAAAAGATCTACTGTTACTTCCACTTTGGTTGTATCTAAAAGGAATTCTGATGAAAACGCAACAAAAGCAGCAATTTATTTTCACCTGTCTGTTAACCATTTGTTACTTTCAGAGAAACGTCATGAGTGACGAATTTTGAGTAAAACTTACGTTTTTCTTGTTGCCATGTTAAAATTTGCTTCTTTCACCAAAACACAGTAGTGTTTACCAATGTCGCCTCACTAACATGTTGTATACAAGCAAAAGTGAGAGAATTCTTAAACAGTGGTTTATTCAGTTTATAAAGTGAGGATTTGAGAAGAAGTGCCAGTCGCTGTGACCGAGCCGTTCTAGGCACTTCAGTCCTGAACTGCGCTGCTGCTACAGTCGCAGGTTCGAATCCTGCCTCGGGCATGGATGTGTGTGATGTCCTTAGGTAGTTAGATTTAAGTAGTTCTAACTCTAGAGGACTGATGACCTCAGATGTTAACTCCCATAGTGGTTGGAGCCATTGGATTTTTTTTAGGAGAAGTAACTTCAATAGCTTACGAAAAAGCAATCCTGGATACAGTAAACAATATGTAATGTATTCGTTTCAACAGCTATTGATTATTCTTAAAAATTACATTCTTTCGTCGAAAATGTCTTCAGCTAGTGGAATAACACGATAGATAATGAAGTTTTGCATAATAACCATATGGCAAAATAGTTTCCTCTATGTGTACTTTTATATGCCAAAATATCATTTCATATCCCAAACCGTTTATGAAATGTGAGGAATTTTTTGAATATATCATTCTTTCCTTGTCGCTGATGTGGGCGATTGCAAAAGCGTGTGCTACATCACATCAATTATCTCATTATTGATGACAGATAGAGACATCCACTCAAGTCTAAAGAAAAACTTAATATGTTAGCTAAATTTCGTATGCAGTAACATATTGTGTAATACACTACTGGCCATTAAAATTGCTACACCAAGAAGAAATGCAGATGATAAATGGGTATTTATTGGACAAACATATTATACTATAAATGACATGGATTACATTTTCACGCAATTTGGGTGCATAGATCCTGATAAATCAGTGCCCAGAACAACCACCTCTGGCCGTGATAACGGCCGTGATACTCCTGGGCATTGAGTCACACAAAGCTTGCATGGCGTGTAGAGGTACAGCTGCCCATGCAGCTTCAACACGATACCACAGTTCATCAAGAGTAGTGACTGGCTTATTGTGACGAGCCAGTTGCTCGGCCACCATTGACTAGACGTTTTCAATTGGTGAGAGATCTGTAGAAAGTGCTGGCCAGGGCAGCAGTCGAACATTTTCTGTATCCAGAAAGGCCCGTACAGGACCTGCAACATGCGGTCGTGCATTATCCTGCTGAAATGTAGGGTTTCGCAGGGATCGAATGAATGGTAGAGCCACAGGCCGTAACACATCTGAAATGTAACGTCCACTGTTCAAAGTGCCGTCAATGCGAACAAGAGGTGATCGAGACGAGTAACCAATGGCATCCCATACCATCACGCCGAGTGATACGCCAATATGGCGATGACGAATACACGCTTCCAATGCGCATTCACTGCGATGTCGCCAAACACGGATGCGACCATTATGATGCTGTAAACAGAACCTGTATTCATCCGAAAAAATGACGTTTTGCCATTCGTGCACCCAGGTTCGTCGTTGAGTACACCATCGCAGGCGCTCCTGTCTGTGATGCAGCGTCAAGGGTAACCGCAGCCATGGTCTCCGAGCTGATAGTCCATGCTGCTGCAAACGTCGTCGAAACTGTTCGTGCAGATGGTTGTTGTCTTGCAAACGTCCCCACCTGTTGACTCAGGGATCGAGACGTGACTGCACGATCCGTTACAGCCATGCGGATAAGATGCCTGTCATCTCGACTGCTAGTGATACGAGGCCGTTTGGATCCAGCACGGCGTTCCGTATTACCATCTTGAACCAACCGATTCCATATTCTGCTAACAGTCATTGGGTCTCGACCAACGCGAGCAGCAATGTCGCGATACGATAAACCGCAATCGCGATAGGCTACAATCCGACCTTTATCAAAGTCGGCAAAGGTGATGGTACGCATTTCTCCTCCTTACACAAGGCATCACAACAACGTTTCACCAAGCAACGCCGGTCAATTGCTGTTTGTGTATGAGAAATCGCTTGGAAACTTTCCTCATGTCAGCACGTTATAGGTCTCGCCACCGGCGCCAACCTTGTGTGAATGCTCTGAAAAGCTAATCATTTGCATATCACAGCATCTTCTTCCTGTCGGTTAAATTTCGCGTCTGTAGCACGTCATCTTCGTGGTGTAGCAATTTTAAGGGCCAGTGGAGTATGTACCAAACGTAAAATCGTAGTGACCCTATTTTTCATTGCAAACTTTTTGGGATTTCGGACAGAGACGTACTTAAATGCAAAACTCGCAATAACTATCACAATTAACGAAATGATGGGCACATCATCATGGACCTGACGTATAAAGCTATATGTAATACATAAATGATTTTTTGAACGACTAGTATGTGTAAAATCGTTTGAGAAAGACTGCAGAGTGTGCGCCTCAATTGTGTCATCGCATCGCATCCTCAATCAGCCGAAAGCGGGTAAATAGAGTCGGTCTCCCCTTCCACACAAACCAATGAACTCGTCGTCCAGTGCTTTGGACGAAAATTGGTCACTGCGCATCGACCACGGTATCCCATGCAGACTCTAACTTTCGTCCTGGCTGTAGACTGCTTTGCAGCGACTTTGGAGTCAGGATACATTGCGGCTCTCAGTTTCACAATGCAGTCAAGAGAACAAGAACTGATTATACTTGACAACTTCATAAGCTGTTGTTAGTTTTGCAGAAGCAATGAACAATTCTTCCGGGGTACCTTCTTTAATCATGATTGTAGAAATAGGCTTTGATGTCGATGCTGCATCGTATCTGTTTATCTGATTCTTCGTAGAAATGTAATGCCTCACATCTGCCTTACCTCTGTGAGTTACTGAGATGAAATGGCTACAAATCTCACACACTTCCTGATCTGTAGGTCCTTTCTTGACAAAAGACCACCCTTTTGTGTAATCATCCGAAAAATTACACTTTCTCTTTCCATCCTTAGGCATTTTGGAAAGCTGTGGTAAGTTTAGAAGGTAAATAGTCGACAAGAACACTTTAGTCATCGAAGTACACATCACTATACACCTCACGCCCCATAAACCCACAGTAAACGCATCAAACATTACTAACTTGCATTCGTTGTTCAGAAAGAATCGTCTTATCAGATCGCTATTCAAATGGGAACTCCGTGGCGCTACTTAAATACACTGCTGGCCACCGTAAATGCAACACCCTGAAGGAAGCATCCGAATCAAGTGAAATTTACACCATGGGTTTGCAGCGATGAGATATGCAACTGATTAGAATTTCAGCGCAGACGCACATCACGCGCGCCTGTGGCGCCACCTCATAGCGCCATTTAAGGCTTGGCGATTTCGACGAGTGTAAGTTGGGCACGTGTGTTTACCTTGTGGTTGTTTCACAAGACGATCAGTTATACCTCGTAGACAACAGCGAACATCATTTGATCAAGTATCCGAGTTCGACAGAGGAAGGATAGTGGCTTACCGAGATTGTGGATTATCATTCAGAGAAATCGCTAGTCGTGTTGGACGAAACCAAAAAACTGTAATGCGGATATGTGACAGTTGGATGCAGGAGGGTACGACGGACCGACGTGGTCGATCGCATTCACCTCGGTGCACCACTGCATGTGCTGATAGGCAAATTGTGCGCATGGCAGTGACGGATCGCTCAGTGACATCCCGAACCATAGCACAGCACATTGCGTCTGTAACGCATCATCCAGTGTCTGCGCGTACCATTCGACGCCGTTTACAGCAGAGTGGTCTGTCCGCAAGACGTCCATTGCTTCGTCTACCATTGACGCAGAACCACGGACGTCTCCGTCGCCAATGGTGTGAAGACAGACGGATGTGGACGGCAGAATGGAATGACGTTGTCTTTACTGACGAGGCACGCTTCTGTCTGCAGCAACAAGATGGTCGGATTCGAGTGTGGAGACACCGTGGAGAGAGGATGCTGGACAGCTGCATTATGCACCGCCACACTGGTCTTGCACCGGGTATTATGGTATGGGGCGGTATTGGATACTACTCTCGCACGCCTCTAGTACGCATTGCCGGTACTTTAAATAGCCGGCGCTACATATCCGAGGTGCTGGAGCCAGTTGTCCTTCCTTACCTTCAGGGCTCGGCCACAGCCATATTTCAACAGGATAATGCCCGACCACACGTGGCACGCATTGTCCAAAGGTTCTTCGTCAATAACCAGATTGAAGTGCTTCCCTGGCCGGCTCGCTCTCCGGATCTTTCGCCGATAGAAAACATGTGGTCCATGGTTGCTCAACGAGTGATCCAGATTACATCCCCAGCTGCCACACCAGATGATCTTTGGCAACGTGTGGAAGCTGCTTGGGCTGCTGTACCCCAGGAACCCATCCAACGTCTCTTTGACTCAATGCCGAGACGTGTGGCAGCGGTGATCTCCAACAATGGCGGCTACTCTGGCAACTGATTCTGGCAGGAACCACATGTCACAGACGTCTGTAAACGTAATGATTTGATACTTGGTCAACATGTTATCTACAAAATAAATTTTGTTGTGCTACCTCTTGTCTTTCTTGGTGTTGCATTTACGGTGGCCAGCAGTGTAGTTCCAGTTCCATAAGTCTGGTATTTCCTCAGATGATTGTGCTAGATTTAGAAGGTGCTTTGGGTGAACATATAGATGAGAATCTTAATTGGAAAATTCGTATTCTGGATCTCCTAAAGCGACTAGGTTCAGCAACTTTTGCAATCAGAATAACTGCCAATTTTGAGGATGTAGAAATTAGTAAGCTAACATACGAGTACTTCGCAAAATTCCACTCTCTGATGTCATACGGAATAATGTCCTGGGTCAACTCCACACTTAGGCAAAAGGTATTCACTGCTTAAAAGAAAGTAGTTAGAATAATGTGTGGGGTTCACAGTCGCACATCTCGTAGGCATCTGTTTAAAAGGTTAGGTATTCTAACAACTATTTCACAGTACATTTACTCAGTAATGAAATTTTTTCTCAGGAGCATAGACCAGTCGAAAATCAACAGCGACATTCATGATTACAATACCAGAAAAAAGAAAGACCTACACTATCCTTTACTTAACCTATCTTTGGCACAGAAAGGGGTAAATTATGCTGCTACAAAACTTTTTGATAAATTAACAGATGAAATAAAATGTCTGACAGACAGCAGTTTCGAAAACAAATTGAAATCATACCTACTTGACAACTCCTTCTATACCATAGAAGAATTCTTGGATATGAATGTGAGTAAATAAATCTGGAGGAGTAATATATGCATTTTGTGCCATTTAAGGGAATGGGATAGATAATAGGAATATTTAGGTATAACACTATTATAGTGTAAACAAAAAAAGAAAAAAAACTTGTTTCCTGTGCGCATTTCTTGTGCATTTTACACGTTCCACATCATAATGGTTTTCCGTACTATTGATCAATGGAACATGTAACTAATTAACTAACTAACTAATTATGGATACAGGATATGCAACATGCAACGTCATCTGTGTGATGACCTTGTCAACATAAACTTGTTGACATAAATGAAACTAAGTGAGGCTGCATATACATGATGCGCTAACAGATGGCATTACTTCAGTACTTGAGCCAAGCTCCAAACAGTATTTTGCAAAATCAGGACGAAACTGTGTCTTGTTGGGATGTCAGGATAAGAAGGTCCATAACGCTGATGGTCACATAATATCAGGACGGATGGCAACGCTACCCCAGGGGCTAAGCTTGATGCAACGGTAGATACGTTTGGCTTTAGTAGGTGAGGGGATCAGATTGACGAAACGTTTTCTTGTTTATCTTCCAGTGGTAACAACTCATGGGCGTCGGTACCTCTTACCAATCAATTGCTGTGGTATAAATTTTGACATGGAAGTGACAGGGATTCGTGAATGCACATCTTCAATTGTGGTATTCATTTGTAGCAAAGAATAAGAAATTAAATTAAGGTTCTTGTAATACAACGCAATGAGTAGAGGAAAAATGACATTCAAAACATTTGTAAGCACTTGTCATTGTGTATCATGTTGCATAATGCATTTAAGGGGGTTAGGACTTGGAGCAGGAGAGTCACCACTGTCTATACTTTTACAAATAAATTCATAAAACTTTGTCACCATGACCAGGAAGGATTGAGGACTCACACTCATTGCAGTGGAAGTTCAAACAAGTAGCAAAATACCTTTTTTTACGTGTGAAATTTCATCATTTTTTCACTTATTACTGGCTGCATTTGTTGCTATAGGTACACTTTTCTTCCTAAGTAAGAGAGATTCTTCGATGAATTTTTCATAGCATACAAACAGTTACAGGTGTATGAAAGTCTAGAATTTTCCAAATCTATTAAAAAACTGTGGAAAAAATTGAGATAATTAACTATAAGACTTGAGTTTTTTCTAAACATGAAGTTTAAAATGTAACTGTTCATTCATTTTTTCATACATTAAATAACTTCTAAAGTTTCATACACCTGTAACTATGGTTTGTATGCTGTGCAAAAGTCATCGAAGAATCTCTCTTACTTAGGAAAAAAAAGTGTACCTATAGCAACAAATGCAGCCAGTAGTAAGTGAAAAAATGATTAAACTTCACATGTAAAAAAAATGTGTTTTGTTACGTTTTTGAGCTTCCACTGATATGAGTATGAATCCTGAATCCTTACTGGTCATGCTGTTCAAGTTTTATGAATTTTTTTGTAAAAGTATAGACAGTGGACATTAAAATGTCCTGTGGTGCCTCTCCTGCTCCACGTCGGCCCGTTTGACTTCCTACCCCCCTTAAATAGAAGTACAGTTACTGTTGTTAGTCGATTAATAATCCACTCACACAGACAAAAAGACACTTCGTCAGGCAATTACAGTATCAAAACTTTGAGATCGCTGAGGGACGCAGGAATATGAAACAGAAAACGTTCGACACTAACAAGGGGAGGCCGCTAATTGTGAAATTCAGATTCGATTCATACTGCGCATAATAAAAGCTCATGGCCAGAGTTGTAATGTGGCAAAGCACCAAGATGCACTTCTCAGCCGTTGTCGAGAAAATCGACAGTTAAAAGAAACCGTTGCGGTGAAATACTGTCTACGATTAATAAATTTCTACAGCCTCGTGGCGCAGCGGTAAGCGCTCGGGTTCGTAATCCGAAGGTCGCCGGATCGAATCTCGCGCCATGCAATTTTTTTATTATTAGTTTTTTGTAATATATATATATATATATATATATATATATATATATATATATATATATATATATATATATATAAAAACTATTAATGAATTGCTTATGCATGTTGGTGAATGCAGATCGCTCTCCAATTGTACCGCCTCCATTTTTCCGTTTTTTTAACAGGGTGTACCAAAGCTCTCCCGTCCGCACTGATTTTCGACGATGTCATAAGTTGCGCTAGGGACCGCATCTACCTTCTTTCGAAGTTAGCAGGCAACTACGCTGTTATGCGGCGGCTCGTTTCGGCCCATTCAACATCTGTCCTTCAAGTGTAACGAGCGAGTAACGGAGTTTATATTTCATACCTGCCGCAGCAAATTTGTGTTCGTGGGGTCTCTATTCTAATTCGAACGTTTGACTTACGCTATACGCATTCGTTTCGCAATACCGTTTCTACGTCTTCCGTTAACTGTACGTGGTTAACATTATGAAGACAATTAATAACATTTGTGAAATACAACTTTGTTTGCGGAAAACATAATGGTGTTCGAAGTCGCCGGTTTTTCCACGACAAACGACTTTCAACAACTTATTATATGCATAATTGTTGCAACTGATTGCCGGGAATTATATATATATATATATGAATTACAAAAAACAAATACTAAAAAAAAAGGGTTGCATGGCGCGAGATTCGATCCGGCGACCTTCGGATTACGTACCCGAGCGCTAACCGCTGCGTCACGACGCTGTAGAAAATTATTAATCGTAGAGAGTATTTCACCGCAACGGTTTCTTTTAACTGTCGATTTTCTCGACAACGGCTGAGAAGTGCATCTTGGTGCTTTGCCACATTACACCTCTGGCCATGAGCTTTTATTATGCGCAGTATGAATCGAATCTGAATTTCACAATTGGCGGCCTCCCCTTGTAAGTCTTACGAATGGTGCCGAATTTTAATGATCAGTACTGGGGCTAGTGGCCAGCTTATTGCGTCCTTTCTATAGGCAGATTACTCTGGGCTCATAACATACTAATTTATGTGAGTTAGCTATTAATAATAAGATCGGAACATATGCGGTCCGAGGTGCCGCCCCACAACGTCAGCACTGGGTCTTGAGCGAAAAGGTTTGATGACCACTGACCTATAGCGTATGCGGGAATTATTCGCCAGGAATACGAAGAAATGGACGACACAAAAGAACGGAGATCTGCAGATACTACAGTCAACTGTATGGAGAGCTCTGCACAAATGTGTGAATGTAAAAACATACCGGCTGCAGTTATTGTAGTGGCGTAACAAGACAGCTACGCCACACAGAAGTAGCCGAAAGGCACGCGTTAATCTCAAGTAGGCTAGATAGAGGTCTGAAACAGGATACTTATTAATGTTATAAAGAAAAGTATGTAGCTGCTGGAATACTTAACTTTTAATTTTTCCTTGTTGTATACATCGTTCTTGATGAGACATTTCATACGATAACTATCAAACTATGTAAGGCTAATGGCGCCTTGCTAGGTCGTAGCCATGGACTTAGCTGAAGGCTATTCTAACTGTCTCTCGGCAAATGAGAGAAAGGCTTCGTCAGTGTAGTCGCTAGCAAAGTCGTCGTACAACTGGGGTCGAGTGCTATATCGTATCTCGAGACCTGCCTTGTGGTGGCGCTCGGTCTGCGATCACACAGTGGCGACACGCGGGTCCGACATGTACTAAATGGACCGCGGCCGATCTAAGCTACCACCTAGCGAGTGTGGTGTCTGGCGGTGACACCACAGTTATTGCATGCACTGACTACTTGGGACAATGAGCTTCATTCTGAATTCTACAATGACTTGCAGCGGATAGTGGAAGACGATGGCCTTAATTGACGAAAAGACGTTTCATGTATCAGAAAAGGTGAAAAGCCAAAACCCGCATATTTGGGGCTCAGGAGGTTGCGGAGCACATTTGTGATTCATCTGAAGTTAGCTTCTTTTGTGAAAGGTCCTCTTCAAAAATTCATGGATCATTACCTGTTTGTGTCTGGTTTTGTGCATCTGGATGTCTGCAGCAATGGCTTAAGTCACCGTTACAGCAAGACAGTGGAGACTTCAGTCTGCAACAATACGATGATGCACCACACTTCCTCTCAGACGTTCACGATTATATCAGTGCCCAACTGCCTCAGCGTTGGACTGGACATGCTTCTCAAAGATACTCTCCTCTTCTTCACTGGCCCCCACGGTCACCTGACTTAATTCCATATGATTTCTTCTTATGGGATTATGTCAAAGAGCGTGTGTTCGTGTCTCCACTGCCACGTAATTTAGAAGAGTGGTAAGGAAGGATGATTAATGCAGTCGCTGATATCTACCATGGCATGTTGGGACATGTATGGCAAGAGAAGGGTTGTAAGTGTGTGACAAAAATCACATACATACCATAATTTCAAGTCCTGTATGATATATGACCCTAAGTGAAGGATTATAGGCGAAAATATAATAATTTTGAGGTTTTTATTTTCTAAACGAGAAACCGTTGCGGAACAAATCGTCTCATTCCGAAGCACGCTCATGTTAAGATTATTTAGCTGTAAATAAGAATAAGAACGTATTCCGTTATGTCCCCCCCCCCCTCCGCAGGGACAATGTTGTGCAGTAAGGTGTTCATTTTAGCGCTGTGTGTCCATTGCAGTTCGGCTTAACACTTGAATATTTAACCAACAATGGATTTTGGCTAGGTGCTTCCTGTAGTGCATGATTCCACATTAAACCGGCAGCTGTGGCTGTGAGCTGTCTAGCCCTGCTGCTCTTTTCACTTTTACTATACAAATGTACTGTTCAGGTTAATATGACCCGACTTAATAAAATGCTGAAAAAGCTTCTACTCACATGTAATTTTAGTAGTTGTAAGCCACCGACATTGTTGTTATGTTACAGCGTGTTGTTAATTATCATAGCGATAATAATAATATTAATAATAATAATGCTAAGAACTTCACTAAAGAAAATGTATTATATTAATATTCATGTTGGGTCTATTAGGAACTACAGACATCTCCACAAAAAAGTCATTCTCAACAACCATATGTTTGTCTGCCCATATAACTTTCTTTCCTTCTTCTCTGCAGTTTGGACACAAGTAGGTGACGCGTGTTTTGAGTACATGTTTATTACACTTTCCGCACATCATGTTTGATTTATTGTCCTTGCTACAAGGACAGAACTTACAACGTGCACGTTTAATAGTTTCCTGTTGTTACTGATTTAGCCACACCTGTCACTACTTTAGGATCTTCAATGCTCCTGATCATTCTCAAAGAATCTTCCGTTCTTTGAAAATACTTTCTTGATGCAATGTGCTCTGCAGCCAGTGACTTTCCAACCTCCAAAAATATTCTCCTAGTCAATTTTGTTGCATTCCATTTGATGTCAATCGAAGTTCACAAGACACATGCATTGTAGGCAGCAACATCAAAAATATTGTAGAAAACTATCATGGGCCATCTATTGGTTTTTCATTAGCATGTATATGTACCTATTATCTGATCGACTGTGTCTACAGCTCCTTTGGTTGAATTATAATCTAAAATCATTTTTGGCTTCTTACCAGCCCTGTCACTTATTTCCCGACCATGGTGGAGAGTGCTCATTAGTACAACATTCTTATTTCTCTTGGGAATATAACTGACCACCGTAGTGTCATTTGTGAAGTAAAATGAAGAGGTATGAACCTCCTTGTTGGTCATATTTTGTGGAATCTCTGGCTTATTTTTACGTATGGTTCCTAACATTGTCAGTTTCCTTTTCAGATGCAGCTGCCCCAAATTGTACGACGTAAAAAATTGTCACATGTTACATTCTGACCTCGCAAATCAGCGGTAAGATCAGCAACTACTTCAGTCCCTAATTTTTTTCTTCTGACACTCCACTCTCCTTTCCTGTATACATTTGAGCTTTCAGTACATTGAAGTTTTGCTGTCACACAGAGTCTATATCTTGATCCCACATTTTACCAGTTTGCTTAGGATGTACTGCTTGAATGGACAGCGATCTCTAAATGCTACTAGTTGCTCGTCGACGGTCACATTTCCCCCTAGATTATACAGTTTAGGAAGGACTTCTAACCACTTCTCCCAGATACTGCGAATTGCAGTGAGATTATCAGTACGTTGTCTTTCCTCTCTTGTGGGCTTCTTATCAAATCGCAAGATGCGCGATGTTTTACAGAATGTTTCTACGTACATGGTTGCTCGAAATATGTTCCGCCCAGCATCTTTATGCCGCAAACGTTTTATAGATTCCCCCTGTGAGCGATATATAGGAATCCTAAGTATGCACGAGAAAGAGAAACATTCATGTTTGTCCATTGTTTACCATAAACTCGTTGCCCCTGAATATTTGACATCTCTGCTATTTTATTCTGAAGTGTTGTAGAAAATAATAGGTCAAATGAATTTTTACATGACTTATTCTGCTGCTTGCATACCTGGTTACTCCCAGGGTACTCCTGACGTTCGAAGCAGGTTTTGGAATTAGAAGTCTGTACGCTACTTTAAACAGGCTGTGGACTGTCGTCAATGTCATCAGAACACTCACTTTCAGATCCATTACTGAGATCACCTTCGAACTCGGAAAGTGATCCATCGTCTGTTGAGCTATTTATTAATTATTTTAACTCAGTATCAGTCAATGATGTAATCGCAATGATGTCACAATTCAGACTGATCACAAACGTAAGAGAACACAAACTGAGCAGAAACAATGGTTAATTCGAACAGTAGAGAAGTCATAATGACAAGTCTATTGTTGACGTGTTGAATGTCGAGAGTAAGCGTGAACAATGAAAGTCATTACTACCATAACATATGAGACAACGAGAAAGTATCTGACTGTAGAATAATCATATTAATGTCGGATCACATTGACCCAAACATTACGTATGTAACACTTAAGATGACTTACGATACTTTAAAATTTTTTAATCACATACTGCTCTTACATTTTCAGACAAATTCACCAAATTTCGTAAAGTTATTTTGATATTTAAATAATAAGAAACGAAATTTATAACCATTTCGGGTCATATAGACCCGAACAGAACAGCAGGGTTAACAATCATTCTTCGCTCTTCGGTACATATCATGTCTTGTCAACCACATACAACATTAACATTTTGTGTTAATTTGTGTAATTTATTAAGTGGGTTTGATAAAATGTGAACACTGTAATGAGTCTAGAGTAGCTATTCTAACTATATTAAAGAAATACATGCAGTCAAAAACTCACACTAATAAAATGAGTGATATCACTGAAAAATCATGGACAACTTTAGCAAAGTTTTTCCTGAAGACACGTCAACGCTCGACACACAAACTACGAAGCCGAGCTTAAAATTGCTGCGTTCCTGGCAGCTCATAATATTCCTTTTAATACAACTTAAAATTGCTGCGTTCCTAGCACCTCATAATATTTCTTTTAATACAACTGGCAATTTGACAGGTAAGTTAAAAAATGCGTTTCCTTATTCTAACATAGCACAAAATGTTGTTATGAGCAAAATGTAAAAAATGCTATTGCCCCTTGTCATAAAAATGATCTTATTTCCAAGCTTCAAAGAGTAAAATTGTGCATTTTGACAGATGAAAGTAGCGATATTGCTTCACTCATTTCTGCTTGCATTGTTGTGTGTTATTATGACAGAATGGAAAGCCAAATATTGACCAAATTCTTCAGTTTGAAATAATAAAAGTATCTATGATTCGGGTAGCTGTGACTAAATTGCATGAGAAACTCATTCATTCCTTAGTATCACATACTATTACATTAGAAAACGCCGTTGGTTGGTTGATTTGGGGGAGGGTACCAGACAGCAAGGTCATCGCTCCCATCGGATTAGGGAAAGACGGGGAAGGAACTCGGCCGTGCCCTTTCAAGCGAACGATCTCGGCGTTTGCATGAAGCGATTTAGAGAAATCACGGAAAACTTTAATCAGAATGGCCGGACGCGGGTTTCAACCGCCGTCCTCCTGAACGTGAGTCCAGTGTGCTAATCACTGTGCCACCACGCTGGTCGACCAAAAGAGTTTCTTCCTAGAATCATATTAACAAAATACATTTGTCATTCAATTCACTTGTATACTAATGATGGAGACAAGATACTTCCTAGTCCTAGTGAGAAATTTGCAAGAGGTGTACATAATTATTTAAAAGCAAGTTGCAAACGGCAACGTCAGCTAGCTCAATTTCAAAATTATATGAAGCCTAAAGTACATAAAATATTACACGCAGCGCAGCTTTCTGTTGTCAAACGAATGCTGGAGCAGTCAGTTGCATTAATTTTATTTTTTGTTGATCACTGGGCAACAGGGAAGGTTAATCAGTCCAAAGAGATCCTAAATCTCCTCCGTGATCCACTTATTAAACTTCATTTCCAAATTCCAAAGTGGATTTTGCTCAGATTTAGTAGAATAAATGCTTACTTCCAATCTTCAAATGTTACAATGCTAAATTTAAACAAACTGAAAAAATCTATTAAACACATTTTGCTAACCATATTGTCTCCAAAAATGCTTTGTCTCGTACAGAGAGAAAAGTTACACCTACTTTAACAACACTGACACATCTTGTTCCACGACTTAAACCAACTGGCATGCAAAAACTGGATGATGAACGGCGCTCTTTGTCGTTTGAAGTGCTTCCAGCAAATGTTTCTTCGGAATCTGAACCTTTTTTAGCTTTTGATAATACGAGGGCTATCCACAAAGTACGTTACGTTTTGGAATTAAAAATAAATAAAGTATTGGAAATTGGGAATCCCGTTTCAAGACTGGTCATTTCATTGTTGAATGAGCCTTGCAGTGGTCGCCCTCGAACCGCTACAGACACTGCAACATCCGATGCTGGTCCTGAGCTGATTCTTCCGGACTGACGAATATCCGCCAAAAACATAGCCGAGATAATGGACATCTCTCGGGTTGGTTACCTTGTCACCACAAGCCTAGACATGCGCAAACTTTGAGCGAAATGTGTGCCGAAATGTTTGAAATGTTTGAACACGCGTCCAACGTTGTAGGGGAAAGAAGGAGTTGAGACATCAAAAGACATTCTGGGCAATTTTGAAGCTCCAGAGAGATTTTTGGCTAGGTTACTGACCAAGGAAGAAACTTGACTTCACATTTATGACCCTGAAACCAAGGAACAATCAAAAGAACGAGGCCGCAGCCGATAACCAAGGCCGAAGAAGTTCTGCACCCAGAAATCGGCCAAAAAAAGATAGCATTCATTTTCTGGGACGTCAATCTGTTGGTGGACTATTTACCTCAGGGATTTAATTCAACCGGACAGTATTGTAATATACTGCTGGACCAGTTGAAAGGAAAATGTCGAGGAATGTTGACCAAAGGGGTTTTGTGCATGACAACGCACCTACACACGCGTCCAACGTTGTAGCTGCCAAATTCACAACCCTTAGCTTCCAACTAGTCAACCATTCTCCCCACTAGACACACCTAGCCCCTTCTCATTAATATTTGTTTCCGACCTTGAAGAAATACCTGAATGGTCACTGTTTTCAGGACATTGAAGATGGCAAAGAAACTCTGAGAAGTGGTTTCGCAACCGACCACAATACTTTTATTTGGGCAGACTAGAAAAGCTGCAACGATGTACCGAGTGTATCAGTGGAGAATATATTGAATAAACGGGTAATTTCAGAGTTACACGTTCCTTGGTAAAATCAGGAACTTTTCAGCAGCCTCTTGTACTTTGAGTTAAGAACTTGGAGAGTTGCTCTGTCCACCGATGTGGGTTGTGGTTTTTGTGCAGTCGTCTTCTGAAACTCTGGAGGTACTCATGAGTAAGATTGTACAACTATTGTGGCAAATAACGTTGGAAGTGATTTGTATCTGTTCGTGGGCGATGCTGTTGTCTATACCAAAGCTGCAAACTGCAGTGTAATGCCAGAAAATCTGCAAAGGGTCGTCAGTGGTGCAGCGTCTGGTATTTGACTCTGAACATAAATGAATGTAACATATTGCGCAGAAATAAGTGAAGAGATCCATTGGTATTGGGTTACACTAGTGCTGATACATCACTGTAAACAGTAACAACCGTAAAATTCATAGGATTAACGACACAGAGTGACCTAAAGTGGAACAACCACATACACTTGTTGTAGGGAAAGCAGATGCGAGACTGATAGTCATTGGAAGAAACTCAAGAAAATGTAATTAGCCCACGAAAGAAGTAGCTGACAAAATACTGATTCGGCTGAGTTTTAAGTACTACTTATCAATGTGGGATCCTTATGAGAAGGGATTAATATAGGAGACAGGGAGACAAGATTAAAAAAAGAGCGGGGCTTTTCATCTTGGTATCGTTAGTCAGCGAAAGATGTTATGGAGATGCTTATTCAGCTCCAGTAATAGATATTAGAAGAAAGTCGTTGTACTTCATGGAGTGATTTTACGTTAAAACCGCAAGAGCATAGATTCCAAGAAGAGTCATACACATCCCACTCGATGACGATGATCATAAAACAAATCAGAGAAATTCGAGCTCATACAGAGGCAAGGAAAGCGCTTCTGAAGAAGAGAAATTTGTTGACATCGAGTATAGACTTAAATGTCAGGAAGTCGTTTCTGAAAGTATTTGTATGGAGTGTAGCCATGTATGGAAGTGAAACATGGACAATAAATAGTTTGGACAAGAAGAGAATAGAAGCTTTCCAAATGTGGTGCTACAGAAAAATGTTGAAGATTAGGTGGGTAGACCACGTAACTAATGAGGAGGTATTGAATAGGATTGGGGAGAAGAGAAGTTTGTGGCACAACTTGACTAGAAGAAGGGATCGGTTGGTAGGACATGTCCTGAGGCATCAAGGGATCACAAATTTAGCATTGTAGGGCAGCGTGGAGGGTAAAAATCGTAGAGGGAGACCAAGAGATGAATTCACTAAGCAGATTCAGAAGGATGTAGGTTACAGTAGGTACTGGGAGATGAAGGAGCTTGCACAGGATAGACTAGCATGGAGAGCTGCATCAAACCAGTCTCAGGACTGAAGACCACAACTACAACAACACAGAGGCTTACCACGGTCATTCTTCCTAAACACAAGCTGTGAATGGAAAAGAAAAAAACCGAGGAACGAAAAGGTAGTGCCACAGAAATACCTTCTGCCACATACTGCAAAGTGGGTTGCAAAGTATAGATCAGACACCCTAATTCCCCTCCCCCTTATGAGGATCCTTCTTCTAATAAAACATATTTCCAACGTTTGAGTATCACACACAGACATTATGTAAATCAAGTAATGAAATTTCCATCACAAATAGGTTCTAGCATTAAATATATCCAAGGTCTTGTACACACCAACATTTGAGAGCACAAACACCATCCTCCACCACAACGTTCCTCTAAACATATCTCGTGAAAAAAAAAATCCTACCGATGACACAAACTAGCCGTCACGAGACGTGTACCGTACCGTTCGCCATCTGTAGCATACCCCCACCTCCACTGGCCAGGAAAGAGACCCACACCTAGGGTTGCCAAGTTGTACGTTATTCCCGTATTCTTACATTTTTTTACTGTTAATTTCGCCTTACGTTTTTTATTTCCCCCTACAGCACTTTCTTCCGTTTTTTTTTAAATGTTTGGCGCTAAACTATCTCAGAACCCAACACAATTCTTCCCCTTAATATACATAATACAAAAATTCACATTAATTTGGTTATATTTGTTATTATTACCGTTCAGATATAAATTTTAGGCTGGTCTACGTTTAAATTGGTACTTCTGACGATCACTCGATCGCATAATCGATAATGTTGTCGATATACTTATTTCCAATTCTGATGTGTACAACTACAGATGTTTGTAAACTAATAAACTTCGTTGCAGTGATAATTTCTTGAATCCATACAATGGAATGTCTAGTTTTCTTAATTTACTTCTGTTCAAGCATTGTAATGAGTTCACCAGCGAAGAAGAAACGCGGCAAGCAACAGCAACACAGTCAAGTGTACTTAAAGAAATGGGAAGATACTTTCGCGTGGGTTAGGCATGGTTTAACTTCTGATAAACATGCTTTTTGTACGTTGTGCGGGAAGGAATTCAGCGTTTCTCGTGGTGGACAGTTTGATCTCAAGCAACACGCTCAGTACAAAGGACATCATTTAAAGGAGAAAGCAAGTAGTCAAACCACGAAAGTTTCCAAATATTTTGTGAACTCTAAGAAATCCGAAGCCAACGTTGTCATAGCTTGTGAGTTAGGACTTTTGTTTCACACAGTCAAATACAACCTAAGTTATTCAAGTTTGGATTGTAGCAATAAACTGACGTCATGTATATTCACAGATTCAGAAACCGCTGTAAAACTTTCCTGTCGCAAGACGAAGGCAGAAATGTTGGTGAAAAACGTATTAGCACCTAAAGGTGTCAGTGATGTTGTTAATATTCTAAAATCTCCTGAAAATAGTAAGTTTTTCTCAGTAGCAACAGACGCTTCGAACAGAGGCAACAGAAAGATGTTCCCAATTTTTATAAGATACTTTGAACCTTTAGTAGGTGTACAGAACAAACTGTTGCCATTGATTGAACAGCCTGATGAAACTTCAAATGCAGTGGCAAAGTTAATTGTTGATAGTCTGGAGAGCCATTCGCTAAATATTAATAATTTAACTGCATATAATGCTGACAATGCTAATGTGAATTTGGCAGGAAACAATCTGTTTACCAATTACTGCTTTCTATAAATTCCAACCTGCAGAAAGCCAGTTGTTCAAACCACATGGTTCATAATGCGATGAAGCATGCTATGGAAGAGCTGGAAATGGATGTAGAGAATCTTGTTTTGAAGATCTATAATCATTTCTCAGTATCAGCTAAAAAGCGTGAGGAACTGAAATCATTTTTTTGAATTTATGGATTTTGAGTGGTCTGAGATATTAAGGCATGTGCCCACAAGATGGCTGTCCTTAGCTCCCGCCATTAACAGATTGATTGAGTGCTGGCCAGCTATAAAGAGCTATTTCCGGAGCATTGATGCCTGTCCAAAGCAACTCGCATCAGTATTTTTAGCTGAAGACCCAGTGAAAGGAATTATTCCTGAAATTTACTTGCGTTTTGTGTCAAGTATAGGAGGTCAAATGCAAACAGTATCCAAATACCTGAAGAAAAGTGAGCTAAGCATCATTGAATCACATAACAGTCTGTGCATGATGTATAAGAAGATTACACAAAGAAAGAGGGATAAATTCTATGGGAGTGAAACCAATAAATTAATGGGAGAGATTTCATCAATATCTCTTAATAAGATTTCATGTGAACTTGATTCTTTCTCTGACACATTGTTGAAATATCTTGAAAACCATTGTGACTTCTCAGCTAGTAATACGTATGCAAGGTTGGAACCTCTTTCTTTGAATGGGGAATTACAATATTGTGATTTTGAACCTGCAGTGGAAACACTTAATCTACAAGATAGGACCAACCTGAATCAGCTATATGAAGAATTTTGTGAAGTGAAAGATAACTTTACTAACTGTATGGTGATGTTGGGTCTAAGTGGGTAAAATTCTTCACACTAGTGCCTCAACAAAAAGTGACAAATATCTCTTGGCTCATGTGTTTTATACTAAGCATACCAGGTTCAAATGCATTTGTGGAACGAGTGTTTTCGATGATGAAGAACAAGTGGACTGATGTCATTAACAGGTGTTCATCAGAACTTATAAAATCAGAGCTTCAAATAGTAGTAAATAATGACATGCCCTGCAAAGATTTTTTTAACCAGCTAAAGAATCGCAGTACATTCCTACATAAAGCTAAATCAATTTCAAAATACCATAGTGATATGAAGGAATAGGGCTTAAGATGTAAATGTGAGCTATTTTTGATTGAAAATGGCATTTAATAAAAATATGAATGCACTAGCCATTAAAAAATATGTCCATGAAAAATCATCCTTTTTTGTGAAGAAAGTGGCAACCCTACCCACACCTGAACGCATGCGAGCTGCAATACAACTATTGGAAACAACCAATTGATCAATCGGGAATTGGACGTCGGGATTGTGTTTTTAAAAGTACTGTAGAATTCCTAAATTGGTTCTCTCCACTCCATTCGTAAGGAGGGAGGCCTACCGCATGATAGGATAGAGACAATAGCAAATACAACTGCAAGACAGAGTCCAATGCAATGTATTGAGAAGCACTAAACACGAAACCTTAAACCACGATCCATTCTGTGGTTGCAGTTGTCATGATTAGATGTTGGAGATAGCTGAAAACATCATACACCCCGCGCGCTCCCGTACTGAGATCCATACGCAGCGCACCCATCCCCATATACACTGCCAGCACCGCGTAAAGAGGTCGGTGAAAATTACAGCCACAGGCCTAATTTTTCCGATAAGAAACACCTTCGTCACTGTTCGTACTGTCGTTCACACTACCTCTTGTTGCAGGAGAAAGCTTCGTTTTGGTGCTGACCCTACACGTCGTTCACAGTTGGCACAGCTACGACAACGTGTTCTCATTTCCACCGAGTGGTCAAAATACGGACCTGTCGCATTAACACAACTTACCCAGTTTCTACACTGGTTGCAGAAGGTGGTAGTTATAGCGCTCACTAACGTCTGCTCAGTGCCGACTTAAATTGGAACGATCACATGCGCAAAGCTGCAGGGGTAGCGGGGAAAGACTGACGAGCAGTTACAAGATGCATAGCGACTATTTAAAATCATGTTGGAGTTTCACTGTACCAGATAGGTTCGAAAAAGGTGACTCGTTTCGAGATATGAGAGTGGCACGAATATTATTCACCAGTGGCTGTAATCATTAAAAGACGTCTCCATAGGATTCAACGCAAGTACGTGGTTTAATGGACAGACTTGATTTCAAGTCGCTGACAGCATTTCCACCAGAAAGCGTTACATTATCAGCGACTCTTGTGTGTAACTGTAGATCCAAGACCGCTTTTTATGCAGAGTGACGGTGACATAGTCGTTGTGATCGTGTTTTTAATAGCGCGGTCGTTACGCGTAATATATTTTGCCAGCGTTAATATCCTTCAGTGGTCAGCTTCAAATATCGGTTCTTAATAGGGTTCCACGAAAAGAACATAGTCTTCTTTCCAGGGATTCACATTTCAACTACCTGGTGAGTTGTAATCCGACTACTGAGAAAGAAAAATTACTCGCCATGCAAAGTGACTTTCACGATCAATTTAATTAATTAGCCTATCAATCTTATATCAGTGACATGTCGTCTGGCGGGTATAGGCGATGGTTAGGGCACAATGGATAAGATTCTTCGCTTGTTTCTTTTTTGTCATTGCGGCGATATCTGTTAACGCTATTTCGATCATCTACCTATACAGGGAGAGACAACCATCATAATAAAATCAGATGTGTTACTGGATTTATAAAGTGATGCGTAGTACAAAACTTATATTTACAACTTCTCTGTGTTGTTACCTTAAGAGACATCGTATGTGGCGAGACGTTGGGTTACCTTAAGAGAAAGTTCGAAACTGGGGAGGTGTCCTGTGACAGTGGTAGATCTTAGCACCCCGTCATGAGCCAAAAATGAGTTTAATATTCTAGTCCCGTGAAGCCTGACGTGACAGATAAGGAAAGATATTTTTCTACCTGATGAAAGAATAGTTAGAGGGAATATAAATTAGATTCGATTAGATTCAGTTTTCGTTTCATAGACCCAAAAATGAGATGATTCTCGTGGGTGTGGAACATGTCACAAAGTATAACATTAAAAACATAAAGCATTTGAATATGATACTTACTACCCTAAACATTTGTCAGTAAATTGTCGAAATATGTGAATATAATGTGGTAAACTGGAACATCTAATATTTACAGAATTAACATACTGTCAGAATAAAACATTGTTAGGCATTATTAATAAATTTATTATACGCAAAATACCTAATCTTGAGTGTTGTGACCAAGTGCTGTCAAAACTGAAATCTAACAGACATTTTTACTTAAGCTGGCTTAACAGTCTCTGTTAAGATATTCATCAATAGAGTAGAAGGAGTTGCCTATCAAAAAGTCTTTCAAACTCTGTTTAAACCATGCTTTATCTGAAACTAAGTTTTTAATGGTTTCTGGCAATTTATTCAATATGTGTGTTTCTGAATATTTGACCCCTTTTTGGACCAAGGCAAGTGATTTTAGGTCTTTGTGTAGATTGTTCTAATTCCTAGTACTGATACTATGTATTGAGCTATTATTTGGAAATAGAGATGTATTACTTGC
The DNA here is from genome assembly GCF_021461385.2 of Schistocerca piceifrons. NCBI lineage: Eukaryota > Metazoa > Arthropoda > Insecta > Orthoptera > Acrididae > Schistocerca > Schistocerca piceifrons. Next base: position 71,840,627 of record NC_060139.1, read on the forward strand.
AACAAATTTCATTAAGGAATAAATTTGCTGAGAAGCAGTGGTTAGAATACAAAGTTCCTTGAGCAGGTTTCTAAATAATGTTCTTGAATTCACACCACAAATGATTCATATCATACACTTCTGCACCCTAAAAACTTTTGCTCGGTTTGATGAGTCACCCCAGAATATGATCCCACATGACATAATAGAATGAAAGTAAGCAAAGTATGAAAATGTTTTTCTATATTTGTATCTCCTACATCTGACATCATTTTCACTGCACATACAGACTTGTTTAGGCATTTAAGCAATTCTGTGGTATGTCCTTCCTAACTGAATTTATTTTTGAGTTGTAATCCCAGAAATTTAACACTGTCAACCTCTTAGATCTGCATGTCTTCATCTCTTATACACATGCTGGAAGGATATCTCTTACAGGTTCTGAACTGCATGTAGTGGGTCTTGTCAAAGTTTAATGACAGTGAACTAGCTTTAAACCACTTATTAATGTCAGTGAAAATTTGATTAGCAGCTATTTCTAGATCTGCACTTGAATTGCTACTTATTGCAATGTTGGTATCGTCTGCAAACGAGAAAAACTTAGCAACTGGCAATGTAACAGATGAGAGATCATTAATGTACACAAGAAAAAGCAATGTACCCAAGATGGAACCTTGAGGAATACCACATATAATTAATTCCCAGTCAGATGAAGACTGACTGCTTACTGCACAGGTATTTCGCAACAACACCATTTGTTTCCTGTTAGATAGATAAGACTCAAACCATTCCGCAGAATTGCTGATGACACCATAATATTCTGATTTTTGTAGGAGAATACTGTGTTTCACACAGTCAAAGGCTTTTGACGGGTCACAGAAAAAGCCAGTAGCCTCTGATTTATTATCTAATGAATGTAATAGCCTATACCACAGCCCTGTACAGGATTTTTGCAATAAGTAACTATACTTTAGCGACTTGAAAACGCGTGTATTGCCGATTTCTTCTTTCCTCGAAAATAACTTGTGTAAACTGGAGGAATCTACATTTCGCGTGAGAAATTCGAGCTGTATTATTAACAACATCGTTGCCTCAGATTGGGTAAAGTAAATTTTTTTTAAACTGGTGGGTCTATGTTGGGGCGGAATTGTTTAGAACTACTGTGTATGTCCAAGCTGCAGCTGCTTGTTTAGGAGAAGTGAATTTAATTAATTGATTGACTTAATTAATTAGTCAATAAAATTGATATCAGAAGTGTGCTTGTATCAGTGAGGGGAATTCCTTCAGGGATGGGGGAGGAGGAAATGGAGGGTGAGGAGAAAGAGGCTGAGGGGTGGGGGAACAATAGGTTATAGACCTGTCAATCAAAATGTAGGGGGTCATAATCCTCTTAGCAGAAAAATAGGTTAAGGATCTATTGATCAAAAGAGAACAAAAGGTTTGCCCCTGAATGTATACTTGCCCCTGAATTTAGGCAACCCACTCTAACAAACTGTCTCAGATCATTGTTTCCCTACTACTACTGAAGACTTTCCAGGTCGAACTACCTACCTTTTTCCTTTGTCTTCATTGATTTTGTCGTCACGGAAACGCCATGTATGCTTCTTTGTTCTTAGCTACATGTATGAGACCCTTCATGTGCGTCTGCAGAGATTTATCCAAGAGGGGATAAAATACTGAAACTGTCATTTTGAATTTAAATAATTCGGTGTACCCCAGGATTAAAATTTGACAGAATACACACAAATTTTGTTGCATCTCAAAGAATTTATAGCTAATCACTAAATATACTTTTTTGACAGCTAGATTACTTTGGCACTTAAAAGTAACCAAATGCACATTATATGCATAGTAAATTTTAATATAATAGGGTCTTCTAAAATGAATAAGGATGGTGCTCTTTTTATTTAACGATCTAAAATTACATCAAATTATTAAATCCAGTGTCTCCAGATAGTTGGAAACTGAACCTGGAAAATTTTTACTAAACTATCTTTATTCTTACACTAATAATTTTATGTTGAAACTGAGCATTAAAAGTTAAAAAAAATGAGACTGGGAAAGAAAACCCTGTTGCAAATCAACTAAAATAAGTATCAAAAAATGCTACTGACAAGTACTCCTCAGTGTGGAGAAAGAGAAAATAAACGTTAAAATACCTTTATTCAACTTTGATGCCCTCTATACCACTGCTTGCTCAAAAAAGTTATGTACGATTATGTCACTGGATTTATTGCATTGTCTTCATGACATCATTTTGTTATTGACAACTGGCATAATTAAAGTTGAATAATACGCCTTTTGAAAGCTTCTTCTTGTCTGGGTTATCTGAGTAAAATATAAGCCAGGGGCATCATTACAATTTCCCAGAAAAACCCTCAAATTAGCCAGTAGAACTGACTCACAACAGCCTCTGACAACCAATCGTTTTTTCAGTTAAACACATTACTGTACAGTCATCCATACTGAACTGCAGAATTAGTAACTCTATAACTGGACATGGCATTGTATTCCACCATATAAAATTTAAGAGGTCTACAATTCCTGGAGAGGCCACCTTTTTGACCTTGAAATTCTTGACATTTTCCCTCTCTGCTGTAAAGAACTTGTGCAGCAGATAGAGGGGGAGGGGTGAGTCCTTGTGAGAATGAGAGATGGATGCCAGTAGTGGGGTAAGGGTGATTCTGTGCCACTGTTGACATCAAATTGATATCAAATTAATTAATTATTTAAATTGATCAATTAATTAACAATTAGCCCATTAAAGAGTCCCTCTGTCATTCCACTCTAGGAAATCCACAGACCTTTCATCCTAAGCTCCTCTCCCCCTGAAAAAAACTTGGCAGCAAAAATCGCTCTGTCTGTGCTAAGCTGTTGGGCTGGAAGAATCTCACGACATAAAACTGAAATCAAGCTCACTTATGTTGTTTATTTGTGAAATTCAATTTGCATATTCTTTATTAAATCAGATTGCAGGAACATGGATGTGGATCTCTTCTTTTGGCATGAAAAGCTTTCAGTGGGTTCAATTGATGAGATGTTGGTGCCAGACAGAGAAAGGTTTACTTGTAAGCATGTAGCCAAGGACTGTGCCCATATCACCCTACATGAGGATTGGAAAGAGACAATAATGGAAGAGTGTAAGAAGAATACTTTTCAACATATAATGGCGATGCAGTGCAGTGGTCTGAAGATGCATTTTACTACTCGTGCTGATTGTGTTGTAACTGTCTACCTTTTTTGAAATAGCCAGTCAATATGCTTAAGAAACGAATGTGTGCTCTTTGACAACACCTGCCTGACTTACATAGTTCACAATACCGCCACCAGATTGCACTCGAAATTGTGATGTCATGCCCCACCCCTGTAGATGTCGATATCACTTTTACTTATTGCACCATCAAGTTGGTTCCCATAGCCACTGTAGTACTGCGTATCACTTTCTGCCAATTTTCAGTTGTGGAGAACAACTGAGGCATCACAGATGTTGAGAGACTGAGCTTGCATTCAAAAGATGAAGTTCACATTTTTCTCTGTCCATCTATATTTAAGTTTCCTTCAATCATTTCAGAATCATACTTGTATGATCCTGTTGATCAGGTCACAGTCAATTTCATTTGTCACCATTGTCCAGATTAGTTAGTGCTCCATATACAACGATATCATAGCTTTGGGCCCTTGTCTCTAACCTCTACAATGATTCTTTCACTCTGCAGTGGAACGTCTGCTGTTGTGAAATTTCCTTACAGACGAACACTGTGTGCCAGACCAGAACTAAAATCTGCCCCTTGAGGTGTCCCATTCTGATGTAAGACTGCTGCAGAAAAGAGAGACTACTCGCTCTGCACAGATTTCTGGCGAATTCAGTCATCCCACTATGACCAACCACTTAATATTTCCCAGTTCTCTTTCCCTCTAGCGACATGACGTACTCAAATGGTTCAAATGGCTCTGAGCACTATGGGACTTAACATCTATGGTCATCAGTCCCCTAGAACTTAGAACTAGTTAAACCTAACTAACCTAAGGACATCACAAACATCCATGCCCGAGGCAGGATTCGAACCTGCGACCGTAGCGGTCTTGCGGTTCCAGACATGACGTACTCATTGGTTGCCACAATAAGGTGTCCCACCCTGATACAAGCCATGACAATGTGCTCCATGGACTACGTACTTTCTTACTTGGTGTAATGTGGATAATTATATCCATGCCTGTCATCAGTGTTCCATGGAGTTGAGCACCCACCACTGCGTAAGTGTTGATGAGGTAGTCAGTTTCCCCTGGATTTAAACAATCGCTGCATTCTTCCTTCAGACATACTAGAAAACTGCTATTATCCTTCACCTAGTTTCTTTTGTAAATATAAGTGAACCATGTTAATCAGTGGGACTACATCCCATACAAATGTTTCTTCATGTTTATTTCACATTTTTCTTAACTGAAAATGGATTCCAATCTCTTCATATACAGGGTGAAAAAAAAATGTCACACTCAGAGATTGGCGTAGAATTCCTCATCCAGATTTGTCTAGCAAAATCAAATCAGGCGCATTTTGAAAATACATGTATGAAAACAAGGATCTGGCAACAATGTCACATTGTGTAGTGCATCAGAATGTACATAGGAACGTGTATTTCCCTGCACTGCCATACTAGTCATCGTAGCTCACCGAGTAAACTGCTGGGAAATTAAACTCATATCCACCATGGAGTTATGTTTCGAATCCTGGTCAGGTCCCTTTTTTATTTTTTTGATGTCTGTTCTGTTGTTCTCATCATTTATAAGCTAGACATTGCTTTGCCTCATAACAGTAGCCTATCACATGACAGTGGGATCCATTAAACTGCATGCATGTATCTACTAACTGCACAATGTACAACCGTAACTGGTCCTCTCAAGTTCATGTAGGGTGGCTTCCTGATGTAGTACTCAAAAGATGAATACGTCTATATGCGTTTGGTGCTGGGTGCATCTGACAACCAAGCTGCTGCTGCTGCTGATGCTGCTCATGCATGTGCTGGACGGTACCCTCAAAGCTGCCATTTAGATAAGAATGTTTTCCATTGCCTAGAGGAACGCTTTCAGGAAACTGTTAATCTTCATCCACAATAATGAATGGAGGTCGTCCAAGGACTAGACCTACTACACAAACAGAAGACGCAATTCCTTAAACCATTCACCAATCAGTTCAGTGAAGTATCCATGAAATTGCAAGACAGTTTCAGATGTCTCAAAGACTGGTTGTTGAACTCTTGCACAATGAAGAACTGCATCCATATCATTAGTCATTAACTCAACACCAGCAGCCAGAAGACCGCATTTGATAAGTACAGTTTTGTGAGTGGCTTGTGCGCCAAGTGGAAGATAATGAACATTTTATAAATAGCGTGATATCGACTCATGAAGGTGCTTTTGAGCCCTCCTCTATTTCTGGACAGGTTGAATGCGTCCCTGTATCATACTATTTTTGCAATATTTTGCGTGATGCATAGGAAACTTTCCACTTGTTGTTCGGTGATAGCTATGGTTTCAACATGACGGTGCACAGTCACACTTTGCAATGAATCTGCGTAACTATTTAACTGTAGCTTTTCTTGAGAAATGGATCGGTCATAGAGGTCTCCCAACTTCCTTGTACTAAGTAACACAGCTTCGTTTGAAGTGCTGTATGGATTCGAAAAATGCGGTAACTAAGTCTATGAACTTGCTGAGATTCATATTACTGCAGAAGAATCAATATTGTAAACGCGTTTTTATTTCATTGCGATGATAGCGATTTTTTGCTTTAGTTATTGGCTGTAAATAATACAGTGAAGTGGAAACATGAAATTTATTTGGGTCTTTAGACATATGAAGCTACACCTGATCCTAATTAAAATCGTATGTAAATACATCAGTGTTCATATTGGTGCAGTCTATCAGCAATGACTTTTTTGGACATTAGTATAATGTTTGGATATAAAATGAAGTAACATGCTAATAGAGGAAACGTCATTTTTACAGCACCTATGACGTGTCAGAATATTGACAAAAGCAGAACTGTTGAGACAAAAACCTTGATTTCGTATGTACCTTCAGTGTATTGTAGACAACATCCAACTATTTAAAACAAAAAATTGGAAATAGCCCTCTTTGGAATGTGATATGTGTATGTTGTGATGATAATGTCTCTAGTTGCCAGATATCACGATGTTACTTGTAATTTAATTCGAGCTGGCACAGCATTTTGCATACTGTATATGTATTAGTTTTTTGTACAGAGCTATAAATTGGCTCAAATGAAATTCAAAATTGATTCCACTCATTCGAAAATGATTTTCGTCCTCAGTTGATAGCTCCATTTAGCGTACTGGTATTGTCTCCAATCGATTTCTAAGAGATACCCATTTCCATACATAACATATTGCGTCTGTTTTTTTCTTCGTGAATGTCAGCTTCAGCTAAAAGCTGCACATCCATATTAACTCACATATGAATAAAGGGGAAGCTAGTTTCACCTGAAGCTTACTGGTAAATTTCAGGAAGCAATAACTTCTGCCTATGAATAATTTCATTTATCAACACCTTAAAAGTAGTTTAAGCAGTGCTTTCAATGTTGACATGTTGAACCACTAATTTGCATGTAAATGGTAGTAGTGGGGATGATGCACATGTAAGTAATTTATGCTCCTGGAAACATGGCTCTACTGACAGAGAAATACCGCTAGATATATAACTCTCTACCTGCGACAAGCTTTAATCTGTTAGCGCATCTCACTTATTTCCCCTTCTATATGTAGTCAATCTCAACAAGTTGGCTGCACAATACAGCACTTTCCATTTTTATATACCCTTACATTATTCAGCAATATGATCATATTACATTCGATAAGGGCTGAATTTATAGAAAAGGTAAGAAATCGTATTAGCCATCGCTAACATTTAGTGAAAAACAAGAGTTCATTCCCATTTACTACCGTACTCAAAGGAACAGGAGCATATTGCTGTTTATTTATGTCAGTTAAAAGTTTGTATTCTGATTCATTGTAACGATACTTAATTGAAGAATAACAGTAGTTCAGGAGGAATGCTTCAACAAAATTTTCCTGAAAAAAGATATGTATCTCTTTTCGATATTAATTTAAATAACTTCACTCACTGACAGAGGAACACTAAGACTCACAAGGAGAGGTCTCCAGTGGTCGGATCGCCATTTGAAACCAAAATACAGTGATGCAGGTCAAGATGCCAGGATTCACACCCTGTAGCCATTCATCTTGGTGGGTTGTCATTTGCGAGTAATTCACGAAAAAATTTTGGAAATTTGCATGACAGTCAGAACCATTAAAAACTGATGCATTACATATACTGGTTGCTTGGTGTAATGGATAGGGTAAGGGCTTCACATGTAAGAGATTGTGGGTTTGAATCTGGTCAGATGCATTTACTTTTTTATTTTTAAATCTTTAACAAAGTCATATTGATTATTATTTTTATTCACTTAATTGCGATAAATGTAAATTTCTCATTCCTATTCCTTTGTAACATCCTTTTAGTCACCATATGAACTTATTATTTCGTTTATTGCTATATATTATTTTTTATCCACTCGGAATTTTTCTGGATGTGAATTCAATTATATTTATCTGTTATAACATTCAGCTATTTGAAAATTCCGATCTTTCAGACAAAAGACAAAATAATCTATTTATTCTGACTGTACAGTGGTGTGAAAAATGTATTTTTCTTTACAAGAGGTGCAATTTTTTGCATTGTAATTGTCATAGAAACATTTAAAACATGGCCTGATTCCTACTGCACTATGGACAAACTAATGCAGGTAAAGATTCAAAGGGAAGAAGGGATTATAGATAAAATGAAATTCAAGCAAAATGAGGAAAGTATATAATGAATGCAATAACCTGGGCGAAAAAATAGGATGATAAAAACAAAAGAGCCCGCAGCTCGTGGTCGTGCGGTAGCGTTCTCGCTTCCCACGCTCGGGTTCCCGGGTTCGATTCCCGGCGGGGTCAGGGATTTTCTCTGCCTCGTGATGGCTGGGTGTTGTGTGATGTCCTTAGGTTAGTTAGGTTTAAGTAGTTCTAAGTTCTAGGGGACTGATGACCATCGATGTTAAGTCCCATAGTGCTCAGAGCCATTTGAACCATGTAACCTCCCCACCGTAATTTTATAAGAAATGTAAAGCAATACTTAATAGAAATGGGAGCCGAGTGTAACCTCCCTACAAAAATTTTAAAAGAAAAAAGGACGATACTAATTAGAAATGCTGATGGACATGGCTCTATGCGTAACCTGCCCACAATGAAATGTACTGACAATGGCAACAAAAAATGTGAAATACGCAATCTGACTCAAATATAAATCGTTCAAAAGTAAAGTCCATTCAGTGACAAGAAAATTCAATTAAACCGAAATATCGGTCTTTGGCCCTGTGTAAAACAATCAGAATTAAAGTCTTACCTCAGAATAAATGGATGTCACATATCTGCTCTTGTTGCGCACCGCTTGAAGGAACTGCATTACGAATAATAATATTCTCTTTTTTTTTTGTGATTTTACTAAAAATTTTCTTCAAAAGAAGTGGAATGAATTGGGAAGTGCAACAAAATCTTGAGTTCAATAAAAAATTAAATTTCTGAGAAAATGCTTTTGAAATAAAAAAATTATTATTGGGAGACTTGTTGGAGAATAATTACAATAAATAAAATTTTCATTATCTAATGATTATATTAATTAACAGTATACCTTATTCCTCATCTTGACCAGTGTTGCCGACCGCCTACATCACACAACCGCACTGGGCTGCTACTACTGACCGACCGCTCTGCATGACGACTACAGACTGAGTACTGCTCTCAACTAGACAGAGCTACAGACTCGCAACGACTGCTACTAACAGACTCGCAACGACTACTGACGGACTCGCAACGACTACTACTGAGAACCGCTCGCAACACTCGCGCGGTCAAGCGCATACTCTCTGGTCACAGATGCTACAATGCCTCGCCATCGCTGCTGCGTTACATACGTGTTTCATAACCCTCCACTGGGGGGGCAAAAATTTGGCAGCGATGGTGAGTCATTTGGACTTGCCAAGCGCGGCAAAATTTTTCTTTAACTAACAAAATTCTACAACTTACAGAATATTTAAATGTTGTGCACACGCACTAAGTACAAAATATATCAGACAAAGACAAAATGTGAATACTAAACATAGTAGCAAATCAGAAAAAAAGTATATACAAATGTTTTGACAGATAAAGTGCACAGGCACTGAAAAAATTCTTTAGCATATTCAGAACAAATAAACAGACTGGCAAGAATAATTAGATGTAGTACATAAAGTATATGTTGTGCACACGCACTAAGTACAAAATATATCAGACAAAGACAAAATGTGAGTACAAAACATAGTAGCAAATCAGAAAAATGTATATACAATTTTTTTTGACAGATAATAAAGTGCACAGGCACTGAAAAAATTCTTTAGCATATTCAGAACAAATGAACAGACTGGCAAAAATATTATATTGACAAGTGACATAAGTGTATTCGCATTGGAGTTCAGCGAATCGAAAAATGTATAACCTATGAACTATGTGGCAAGAATCAGGATAGGAAAGGGAAGGATTGCATCATGGTTGTAGCACTTTAGATTGCACACAGCTGCTCTGAAAGTCCATATCTTTCCACAGAAGTACAACACCAAGTGACACAACTTGAAGATCTTTTCCCATCAGAATTTATCAGTGTAGCCAAGACACTGAACTGTCGTAGTAATGTTCCATGTTTTCATTTTGGCAGTACATTACGTACACCAAACAGTGGGACCATAATAATGTCTTCATCGCTCATGGTGGTGGACAGCATGTCGTGTCAACACCACACTCTTACAAGGCACACCAACGTAGAATTAGTGCAAAACCAAAGATAGTGCTCCATGATCACTAGGATAAACAGGACAAATGGACATTGCAGTAATTCAGGGTAGTCAGCTTATGAGGTGAAGGACATCAAGTCACATAATATTGACAATTACAGACTTAATTAGTAGTTTGTGGCATTCATAGCCCAGTTATTGAACATTTCTGTACCAAGTATGTAGTATTACAGAAAAATGTTCATTGATTGTTTTACATAGAATCAGTAGCCTTCTTTTCCTGGTTACAAAGCATTATGAAATAATCGCATTCTTTTCAGTTACAGAGTATAATTAAGAATCATTAACCTTCTCCTAATTACAGTTAATTAATCATTTGTCATTAATTAATCATTTGTCTAATTACAGTTAATTAATCACTTGTCGTTAATTAATCATTTGTCTAATTACAGTTAATTAATTGATCATTTGTCATTTCAATATAGTAACAATTATTAGCCTTAATTAATTACAAAGCATTATTAAACAGTACCATAGTTAATTAATTATGTGTCATTCCAATCTATTAAGAATCATTAGTCTTTTCCTAATTACAAAGCATTATGAAACAGTCACATTCATTTCCAATAACAAAGTATGGCATCGTTAATTAATCATTTGAAATTCCAATATATTAAGAATTATTAGCCTTCTCCTAATTACAAAGCATTATTAAACAGTCACATTCATTTCAAATTACAAAGTATCAACATTGGAAACAAGAGCTAATCAATGGCATAATTAATCACAATTCTTCAAGTGACAATTATTGGCACTCAGTGGCCAGCAAGTATTGAATAGAATCATCATTCAGTATTATGCAGCTTATTACGAAGTCATTATTAAAAATCAGGTAATTATAGTCATAGCATTAATAATCATGGGCATTACAAGTACTCATTACAATAAACAGTGTTCCTCATTCAGTAGTATTCAGATCATTACAAAGTCATTATTAAAATCAGTTAAATACAGTCAAATCATTAGTAATCACAAGCATTATAAGTAGTATCATTATAATAAACAGTGGCAGTTATTAGCTAGTGACAAAGCATCATTTTGAATATAGTCTCATTAAGAGGTCATTAATCAAGTGACATGCTATTCAGAGTTGATCAGTATTATTCAGAATTATCATAAACTAGTGACATTATGTGGGACTGGTAATACATTTTTTTTTTTTTTTTTGTTAGCAATGCATTGCGTTGGGATCGATAATTAATTGCTGAAACATAACACTATTTGCTTTTGACCTATTGCTGCAAATGAGGATAGGTAACGTCATTCGTCATGAGTCAGCTGTAGCAAGATTATGTAACAAGGCAGTACATGTGATCACATTTAGAAGTGATAAACACAAATGGGTAAAAAAAAAAAAAATAAAAATGCAAGTACTAGAACAGGTATAATAAGTAACAGGTTTAGTAAGTGTCATGAAAAACTTCTCCTGGAAAAAAATACAAAAACGGATTATTGACCTGAAAGAAGAAACGCACACTATGCTGAAAAGTAGTGAACTTCGAATTAACAGGCAGTGAAATGTGTATAAATTGTGTTCCATAGCTGTCCTTTCCAAAACTTTCTGTCATCCTACTATGCAATGTAACACCTGCTGTCAAAGCAAACTGCAACAAATACTTAAATAACTACGTAGCATAAATACATTACTTCAACATTATCCTCATCTGTAAAGAAAAAAAACTTCATTATCCATATCATCATAACATCACTATTATCATCACCTGTAAAGAAAAACTTCATTATACATAACAGCATATCCTTCATCATTATTCATCAGTATTCATTATCATCTGCAAAAAATCACTTCATTACTCATTATTCATCTGTTCCTTATCTCTAGCATATTTCATCACTAAAACTAAGATGTGTAGTTCTCTCTGACAGCCTGCATCAATCACCTTGTATTCTGAAAGAAAAAATTAGTTAAGACTGCTATTCTGTGATGAGTATAGTATATTCTTGTTAATGTTTGTTAATCCTGATCCATTTACTCTTCCTCATAAAGTTATCGCATCTCCTTTCGTTTATTCCGTAGGTGAAATTCCCATTTCTGTTGAATTTATTTCTTACAATCATCATTCCTTTCTGAAATTGATGAACAAAGATTAATGTCCTGCATTTAAATCATATACCCACTAGATAATGACTGGTTTATGGTAACATAATTAACCCTACAGCATAACATGACAGAAAACGTAATATGTCAAAAACATTGACAGTGTTCAAAAACAAAGATATACACAGAATAATACAATGCAGCAGCAAAAAAAAAAAATGTGAAACAGTCACGATGTTGAGATGTCATAAGGCAAAAAAAATGTCAAAGTCGACTGGTGTGTGTTATATCTTAACTATTTCATAGTCCATACAAACAAAACTGGAGTACAGTCACATACACAAAAAAATGGAAAATGTGCACGGTCTGATGTGTAACGACAAGAAAAGCGACCTGCTAACCTTACCTTGCCGGGCACTTGCCAAGAAAAAATACGATAATCATCAGTAATTAGTCACGTGAAATAATTGCATTAGTAAATGGCATCATAGTGTGTTGAATCATACAGTGGTTTCACTCAATAAACGGTTTAATGTTTGAGATATGGTGATTGCCTTTCGATTTTCTGGTTCTCAAAGTTTCGACGTGTACAACATTGGGGTGAGGGATGCTGCGAATCCGATACGGACCTGCGTATAGAAGTTCAAATTTACTGCACTTACCTTTTAATTTGCTGGATAAATAGTGTGTACGTACTAATATCTTCTGTCCAACGTGAAAGTCGCGGCGTGTACAAACCTGTTTTTGCTGTCTTCTCCGGCGCTCTGCGGCACGTTTGATGTTGTTCAGCGCAATGTCAATTATTTCGTGGTGTCGTAGGCGACGACTTTTGGGAAATTCTATTAATTCTTTAATTTTGTTCGGTGGTTCAACGTTTTTCAGTATAACAGTCGGAGATAGCATAGTGGATTCATTTGGAATGGAATTAATTACATCTTGGAATGAGAGTATGTGTGTATCCCAATCAATATGTCTTTTGTGGCAGTATATTCGGCACAGCTTACCAATTTCCTTCATTAATCTTTCACAAGGGTTCGAAGAAGCGTGGTACTTGGATATATAAATCGGAGAAATGTTTCTAGCTCGTAACATGCGTGTCCATACACTACTACGAAATTGTGATCCATTGTCGGAAATTACTTTCATTACATGCCCTACATGAGATAGAAAATGTTTTACAAATGCTTTCGAAACAGTTTTAGCAGTAGCTTTGCGTAACGGAGTGAAAGTAACAAATTTTGAAGTGAGCTCAACAGCGACAAAGATGTAGCAAAAACCTCTGTTAGTTCTCGGAATCGGACCAAAAATGTCTACTGCGGCCATGTGTCTTAATTTCACAGGTATAATGGGATATAAAGGAGGAATATGTGAAGTGGTGTCTGATTTAGCTTTCTGGCAAATTTTACAAGACGCTAAAACTCGTCGAATACGTTTCTCCATGTTGGCAAAATAACAGTTCTGTCTCAGTATAAGAAAACATTTTCTTGCTCCGTAATGTGCGTAACTTAAATGAGTGTACCAAATTAGTTTGTTAACCAGTTCGTCAGGAATGCATAATAACCAATTGTTGCTGTCAGGATGAGAGCGGCGAAACAGAATGTCATTGCGTACAGTGTAGTGGTTTCTAATCGTAACATTATTCTTATCTAGCCAAAGGTGTTTAATTTCTTTCCAGACATTGTCTTTGTTTTGTTCTTGTGCTATGTCCTGTAATGACGATGAAATAAAATTTTCAAATGCAACTTGCTGAATGTACATGACACTGAAATTTGTTTTGCAGAAGTGGGTTGCTACGTCTTGCTGATTGTTGCCGAGAGAACGCGATAGTGCGTCTGCTATAACATTTTGTGTGCCGGGAATGTGGACAATCGTAAAATTAAATTCTTGTAAATAAAGTTTCCATCTACTTAATCTGTCGTGAGTAAATTTAGCCGAAAGCAAAAATTGTATCGCTCTGTGATCTGTGTAAACAGTGGTATGTCTGCCATAAAGAAAGTGCCTAAATCTCGTGAAAGCCCATACAACACATAATGTTTCCAATTCTGTAACAGAATAATTTCGTTCAGCAGGTGACAGAATGCGGCTTGCAAATGCGATGTTTTTGACTACTATTGAACCATCTTCTTCAATTTCCTGGAAAATATGTACGCCTAAAGCGGTGTTGGAACTGTCGGTGGCAATGGAAAAATTTCTAGTAAGATCGGGGTGCGATAAAAGTGGTGCATTCAACAAAGCATGTTTCAGGTTCATGAATTCAGAGTGTGCTTGCTTATCCCAAGACCAAATCGTGTTTTTACCTGTTAATTGACATAATCTGGGTGTGTCTAAAGCAGAGTGATGAATAAATTTACGAAAAAATTAATTAAGCCCAAAAAACTGCGTAATTGCTTCTTCGTCGTAGGAACACTAATGTCACGTAGAGCCTGAAGTTTTTCTGGATCAGGTGCAATGCCTTCTGCTGAAATTACGTGTCCAAGAAATTTTATGGAAGTTTTGCCAAAATGCGATTTACTGAGGTTAACTGTAAGTCCTTGTGCATGAAAAGTTTGCAGCAGTTGTTCAAGAATCAGATTGTGTTCAGACCAGTTAGCTTCTGCAATAAGAATATCGTCTACATACGTCGTAATTCTGTCCTTAATGCAAACGTGTGTCGGATGGCGTCAAAATTAATAACATTTTCGTGAAGAAGATTCTGCGTGTCAAAATTATTGCTTACGTTACTGGAATATGAAACCTGTACTGTATATGGTCAAATTCTATCGTACGTGCTGTTATTTACGGGAGAATATTGTGGCATATCCACTATATGAACTGTTCTGTTATTTCTTACTGACGTGTTACGCTATAGATGACACCTATTGTCTGTTTCATTCATGATTACTTGCTGTTGCTGATGTTGTTGCTGCTCATAAGATCGATCGCTATTAAATGTATGCTGAAAATTGTGCTCATCATTCTTTTTACGTCTGTCCTGATAGTAATTTCTATACGGCGCATTGCGATGGGAATTGAAATAGTGTGTTGTCTGTACGTAGTTATTTCTTTGCTGCCATGCGTTACTATTTGTTGGAGCTGGGACTATACGTGCACGCGGCGAAACATTAAAGTTTGGTTGACCTTGTAGACTGCATTGTTGGTTAGGTATGCTAAGCGGCTGACTTTCATGCTATTGTGGTGAAAAAACATCTATTGTTACAAAAATGTGGTTCCTGTTACTAATAATTTTACACATACTGATGATTACGATTTTATCTGTAATTAAAATTACGGCGGTAGTTGTCATTACGAGAGTGCCTACTGAAAATTGTCACATTCGGTAAAATATTTGTCATATCCGGTTTTCAGTACAATATTTCTTAATTCTAGATAGAGCAATAGTTAAAGAGCAGTTTTGATAGATATAAAGGATAGTAGAAGAAAAGGCAGCAGTGCAGAAAACTAAAGATGAAACAGCACTACTACAGCTCGGGGCCCTATGCTCGCTACGGCACATATTCATTAAAGCGTAATGAATCCCCTGAGGTCAATTACGCACTGCAAATAAATTTTAGCTTTTGCGTTACAGGCAATAGCGGTATAAATTCAAAAGCAAATAGTTGTATCCAAGTTAATTCTGGTTTCTTCATTATAGGCAATGCTGTTGTAAATACAAAAATAAATTGTCGCATCTGGTTCAAAGCTAGTTTCTCCATTACCGATAATAGCGGTGAATGTACAAAGATAAATTGTCGTATACAGTGCAAATCGTGTATCTGTGTTCTGTCATTATTAAATTCTTTACATTTGCTTACAAATGCAAATTGCTCGAAATCTACGTTCTCGTCACTCAGTTTGATAACACGTTCAGGTTTGTGTGTGAATCTGTTCGTCTGTGTCATTTCGGATTTCAAGTTGCGTAGCTTTTCAGATTTTAAGTCGCGTGGCTTTTCGGATTTTAAGTCGCGTAGTTGCTGTAAATTGCTCACATTATACACGCTGCGTGACTCTGACACATGTTCATAAAGTGGCGTCTGTTGTGTATTATTAACTGAAATGTTTTTCATCTCTGTTACTTCTTGTTGTAAATTTGACAACTTCCTACGTAACGTATTGTGAGATGAATCGATCTCATTAATTGTCTGCTGTAAATTTTGAAATTCAGGTGTTTGGTTAAATGAAACCGGTGCAGTATCGTCTGATTTATTGTCATTAGTATTTTCGATAACATCAATACGACTGGCCAATTCATCATATTTTTCAGTCAGTATTTTAACCTGATCATCGGTTTTAGAATCAGACGCATTAATCTGTTTTTGCAACTTGCGCGTCGTTTCGCTCAGTTTTTTAACATCAGCTTTGATGACATCGCAATCCTGTGTTAGATCTAATTGTTCGAATCTGTCTGTCACTGTTTGAATATTTACTGTGTGTGTATCTGTTTTTGATTTAAGGTCAGAAATTTCATCCCGTAATTCCGCGTTCAATTGTTCTATGGTATTAATTTTGTCGGACACTGTAGTAATATTATTGTCTACATACGTTTTTGCTTTCGCGAATATTTTACGTTTGTCCTCTTGTCTTTGTGCAGTGATTGTTTCCATGACTTGTCGTTTTACTTTGTTTTGATCTTGAATAAATTTGCGGAAACGCGTATCACTGTTCTGTATGTGCTGATTAAAGCGCTCGTTAATCTGAGTGTTCTGCTGTTCGAATTTCGCGTCTATCTTTGCGTCCATAGTGCGCGAAAGTTCTATCGTCATTGCTTTAAACTCATCCCGTAATTGTGTAGCTTTCTCAGAGCATTGTTTAGCGACTCCGCTAATTTCGTCTCTGAGTGTTTCTGTTGCGGCTGTTTGCATTTCCCTTAATTCCTGCGCAACAGACTTAATTTCTTCGCTATTTTTTTGTGAACAAGCCTCAATTTCCACGCGCAACTGTTCCTTAGTGTCATGGCACTGCGCGGCAACTGCTCTAATTTGTTCACTAAGCTGTCTCGAATTGTCGTCTAATTTTTCATTTAAGTGTTGTTTGAGATTTTCATTATCTTGTTTGTTCTGTTCCCTAAGTTGTTTGAGATTTTCGTCATTATTATCAAGTTTTTCATTTAAGTGTTTGAAATTTTCGTCATTTTTGTTCTTTGACTGTAGCATTATTGTCATAAATTGTTCCAAAGTAACATTACCTACTTTATTCTCACTACTGTTTGATGGTGTATCTACAATTGTCGCGTTTTGTGTGACCATTTGGTCATTCTGTAATTTACAAAAACGTTTATCAGTCGGATGTACATTGTCAGACACTGTTCCGGAATTAAATAAATCCGTCGTACTTTGTGTATCCTGATCATTTTCTTTAGACAAATTTGCCTGTACGTTACTTGAATTTTCCAAATCGGGTGTGTTAAGCTCTGCAGCGCTCATTACCATAGAGCATTCTGCGTCATCAATTGTCGTCAAGTTAACAGACGAGACAATTGAGTTCGTTTGTTCATCATTAAGGTGAAAGTCATCATTAGTGGTTGGAATGCACTGATTGTTAGTGAACGCAGGATTGTCATCATTACGTTGCGTATCACAATTACTATCGGTCACGTTGTTTAAGTCAGTAATTTCATTCACAATACTTCGCGATACACTATTCACAGTCTTTCGCGGCATTTTTACAATAGTCAAAATTTTTCACAAAACAAATAAGCACAATGCAAAAGCAACACACAAATACAACAAAGCAGCAAATTGCCGTTGACCTGTAGAAAGAAAGTCACAATATTATTAAAAGCGTAGCGCCAAATACTAATTATACTTAAGCAAATAAGAGCAGATATCTGACTGTTGCTCAAAAGACTCTCAACGAAATACGATCCTGGACTGGGTGTCGCCAAGTGTAACCTCCCCACCGTAATTTTATAAGAAATGTAAAGCAATACTTAATAGAAATGGGAGCCGAGTGTAACCTCCCTACAAAAATTTTAAAAGAAAAAAGGACGATACTAATTAGAAATGCTGATGGACATGGCTCTATGCGTAACCTGCCCACAATGAAATGTACTGACAATGGCAACAAAAAATGTGAAATACGCAATCTGACTCAAATATAAATCGTTCAAAAGTAAAGTCCATTCAGTGACAAGAAAATTCAATTAAACCGAAATATCGGTCTTTGGCCCTGTGTAAAACAATCAGAATTAAAGTCTTACCTCAGAATAAATGGATGTCACATATCTGCTCTTG
Source organism: Schistocerca piceifrons (assembly GCF_021461385.2). Classification (NCBI taxonomy): domain Eukaryota; kingdom Metazoa; phylum Arthropoda; class Insecta; order Orthoptera; family Acrididae; genus Schistocerca; species Schistocerca piceifrons. Next base: position 71,858,814 of record NC_060139.1, read on the forward strand.
TTGCGCACCGCTTGAAGGAACTGCATTACGAATAATAATATTCTCTTTTTTTTTTTGTGATTTTACTAAAAATTTTCTTCAAAAGAAGTGGAATGAATTGGGAAGTGCAACAAAATCTTGAGTTCAATAAAAAATTAAATTTCTGAGAAAATGCTTTTGAAATAAAAAAATTATTATTGGGAGACTTGTTGGAGAATAATTACAATAAATAAAATTTTCATTATCTAATGATTATATTAATTAACAGTATACCTTATTCCTCATCTTGACCAGTGTTGCCGACCGCCTACATCACACAACCGCACTGGGCTGCTACTACTGACCGACCGCTCTGCATGACGACTACAGACTGAGTACTGCTCTCAACTAGACAGAGCTACAGACTCGCAACGACTGCTACTAACAGACTCGCAACGACTACTGACGGACTCGCAACGACTACTACTGAGAACCGCTCGCAACACTCGCGCGGTCAAGCGCATACTCTCTGGTCACAGATGCTACAATGCCTCGCCATCGCTGCTGCGTTACATACGTGTTTCAACCATTTTGAAAAACAAAAGAAGTTATATCGAAATCAATACATCAAATTAATTAAAAACGCATGAACAAAGATTACAAGCAGAAAAAGGATTATAGGAAGAAAAATGAGAGCAGAGGAAGAAGTTAATATTATGAATAAAATGATGTGACAAAGGAATGGAAATCAATTAACTGAATAAAAGTGATGATCAAAGTAATTTAGATAAAAAATTAAAAAAATTAATGCCCAACACCATGTGATTTCTGTACCCTATCTATTATACCACCCAGCCAGTCTATGTTATACAACTTTATTAATGCTATTGTGTGTCACACAAAATTCAGGAATTCTTTTTGTCAGTTACTCGCAAATGAAGACCCACAGGCTGAATGGCTGCAGTGTGTGATACCTGGTATCTTAACATAAATAGCCATATATATACAGAATGAGATTTTCACTCTGCAGAGGAGTGTGCACTGATATGAAACTTCCTGGCAGATTAAAACTGTGTGCCGGACCGAGACTCGAACTCGGAACCTTTACCTTTCACGGGCAAGTGCTCTACCACTGAGCTACCCAAGCACGACTCACAACCACTCACAGCTTCACTTCTGCCAGTACCTCGTCTCCTACCTTCGAAACTTTACAGAAGCTCTCCTGCGAACCTGCTCTTCTGCGCTGTGAGGTCGGGTCATGAGTCATGCTTGGGTAGCTCAGTGGTAGAGCGCTTGCCCGCGAAAGGCAAAGGTCCTGAGTTCGAGTCTCGGTCTGGCACACAGTTTTAATCTGCCAAGAAGTTTCAGCCACATATATAGTTTCAAAAAATTGATCCCACTGCTGGGGACAAATGGTTCAAATGACTCTGAGCATTATCGGAATTAACTTCTGAGGTCAACAGTCCACTAGAACTTAGAACTACTTAAACCTAACTAACCTAAGGACATAACACACATCCATGCCTGAGGCAGGATTCGAACCTGGGACCATAGCGGTCGTGCGGTTTCAGATTGTAGCGCCTAGAACCGCACGGCCACTCCGGCCGGCTGCTGGGGACATCTCCTTGTAATTTGTATAGCATAGAAAATAAGAGACTTTTTCTTAGTTATGGCGAAATAAATCAATCATGAAAATGTATCGCCGGTTGCCGTTTTTCTCCAGTGGTATTTATGAAAGCAGCCATGGTGATCTTAAACCATCATGAATAAAATAATGGCGTTTTATGTAATTTTTTTATTTGGGACATATTTTAGAAATCTTAGAGACTAGGCTATCTCTCAGGACACTACTTGAACGATGGAAGTTTAAAATAAAAACTGACAAGCTGACTGGACATGTAACCACATACGTCATTCTGTGGTTACAGTCCAATCAGTCTGTTTAATTTCATTTTTCACATAGTGTTCCAGGGTGGATAATAGGAGATGTGTGACGGAAATAAAGGGTGTGGCGCCGATGGAATCGACGCCAACATCGATATGCATTCATATTTGGACTCTAAGCATTATCTATGGCTGTTCCGCCATGTTGAGTTCAGTTCTTTGTGATTCTTGTATGTGTTAAGGTTAATAAATGAACAATTGCTAATATTTTTTAAAATGTGTGTGATTATTGGTGCAACCAACCTGATAATCCTCCTCACTGGTGACCCCAAGTTGTAACGTCTCCCGTTTTCGCCGTTTTACTGTGCCCGCGACCTCCGCGTCGGTTATTTTCGCGTGTATTACATCGACACAGCATTCGAACAATGACTTCGGCCAAGCACCTAACGCCGGATTTTGTGACTGACATGGATCGTGTTGCGGGCGATGTACACCCGCCAGGACTGCAACACGATGCCTGTCACTCGATGATTCCGCCGATGTCGCCGGACGTTTTCGAGCCTGCAACAATAAGTGAGGTTAGGAGTGTGCATGACTCCGGCTATCAAACGCCTTTGTTCCCGCCACATGTGCCCTCCCTCATCGACTGTGCAGTTACCTCTTACGGACCTCCGTGCAGTGCGGGACCAACGCCGATTTCCGCATCTGCTTCGTCGGACAACCTACCACCGCCAGGAAAACGATTTACCACGCCGCAATCCGTGCAGTACCATGCGGATACCTGCCACATGGCCGGAACTGCTTCGTTCACAGGTCTGCCTACTCAGCATCCGACCACGCCCGTGCCTCCCTCGGTTCAGCATCAGCACATGCCTTCCTACTTCAATACCTCGGCCTGAAACAGGAACAATAACTTCATATCTGTGCTGACCTCCACCTCCGTCCCACTGCTATGCCTCAGTGTTTTGTGCCACGACATTCACCTTATCCGCACACCGTTTTGAGTGGAGTGACTATGAATAGTCAACATTCACACATTCCGTCCCACGTTCGATATCATTTCCCTCACTGTGCTTCTGGACAGCCCGTACCTCCGCAGCCTCCCTGCAACACAGGTGGCCCCGGCTCTGAGCATATGTCGAGCTTCCCGCGGACTAACACGCGTTCTCAAACTTTGAACTTTTTCTCACCTGTCGCCCCCTTGCCAGCACCAGTCGCTACCGTTCTCGGCATATCTCGGTGCCTCATCCGCGTCGGCCTTCCGCGACGTGTCAATCTGAGCACACCCGCACTGTTTTGAGCTTCCGCAACCGCAATCAACACATTATGGTGTCTCACCCGCGTCGGCCTTCCGCGTCGCGACGGATCGCGCTCAACCACAACGTCTCACCTTCACACTGCCACCCAAACAGCCATTGTTGCCACATCCCTTGGAGGCACACTCTCCTGGAATACTACAGCAACAACAGCTAGATTCAGGCAGTGCCCCAACGAACTCAACTCAACCTGTTCTTCCGAACATTCTACAACGCTTACCGACGCTGCCGCCATTTAATCCCGACAGAGCATCAACCTGGTTCAAAATTGTGGATGAACTGTTCGACCATTACAAACTCGACAGGTCAACCAGGTTTCTGTGCCTCATCACCCACCTGCACGACCAGGAGGATTTGATTGCTGACCTGGTCTACGCCCCAGACTCATCTACCCGGTACACTCTAGCCAAAAAGATAGTTCTACGTCGGCTTGCACGCTCAACTGAGGCAGCAATAAGGCAAGTGCTCCATGTCAAGCAACTAGGCAACGACAAACCTTCCCAACTCTGGAGACGGCTATGTGCCCTGGTCAGCGCCGATCTACTCTCTGGCACAACTCTCATCGCCATCTGGTCAGATAAACTATCTCCTCACATCCGATTTGCTCTGGCTCAAACGTCTCCTGAACCTGTCGAGCAAAGAATGACAATTGCTGACAAGCTACACGATGCATTACTGCTCTATTTCGCCAGCCGCTGCCTACCTGACAAGTCTTAGGTTCAGGCTCATCGCCCTGCGTCCGGACGCGGCCAGGACCGTACTGTGACGACTGTTCTGCTCGCTCCGGGAAGCAGTAAACAAGCAACTGGGACGTCACCGGCTCCGCCCACGGTCACGCCCCCTCCTGCAACCGAACCTGCTGCAGCCACCGAACCTCGGCCACCGCCACTGGCAACGAACCTTCCACAGGAAATGCAACCGCACTACCCGTACTGTTACTTCCACACACGGTTTGGTGAGGCGGCACGGAACTGCAGACCACCCTGCTACTTCCCAAACGCCAATCACAGGTAGGTCTGGGTGCCGCCTCCTGCGCACAACATGACAGGTACCCCCAAGTGCTCCATTCTGTCCGGGAACAACCGAATAATTGCGGACGACTTTACATTAAAGACATTTCGTCGGGATACCTTTTCCTAGTGGACCGATGTTTCGCTGCTGCCTACGTCCTTAGCGTCGTCGAACATCCACCCTCATCATACTTCACTGTAAGCTGTGAATTCAACTAAACTACAATGCTTGGGTTCAACTTCCCACGTCGTCTCACTCTCCGCAAACTGCAAACTCGAGTGGACTTTTTTAGTGTGCGAAATTGAGGAACCTATACTAGGCACTGACGTCTTGTGACACCACAAACTTTCACCAGACCTTGTGCAAAACACCGTGTTTCATCATCCATCCAAGACTCACTTCTCCTGTGCTCCGTCGAGCAACCCCCCCCCCCCCCCTTGACACATCGGTCCGGGCTCATCTCATCCGTACAAGCTCGTCTCTGTCGACGACGTTACAAGAAACCACGCACAAGTGCCTTGTTGAGCTTGAACACATCACTCGCCTACGCAAGGAAAACTTCGAGCTCTCCCTCCAACTCCACGAAACACAGCTCCAGCTCTCCGATGCAGCAAAGGAATTACAGGCACTACAGCAAGGACAAAGCAAGGTCAGTAAGTGCGCCAAATCTGCTTGCAATCCCAGCAATCGAGTCTCCGTGTGTTTACCTCCCACTACCCCTCGCAACTGTGTTATCAAGACTGCCATATCGCATACTGACAGTTCCACAGGGCCACACCCTCCTAACACAGCAGCGTTTGACACTCGGCCGGACACAAGTGCACATGCGCGACGAGCGTCACGTGTTCCTAAACTGACAGCTCCTACCCCGCCCCTCGGGGACAGCACCTCAAACTATGCTACTTCGGCTCCTGCGCGCCGCCGTGCGACCGCCACTGACAACACAAACAGTGCACTCGCGCCAAGCCTTTCGCCCACGACCATGCTGCCACAGGCCTTGCCCTCGGACAATGGACTCACTAACGGTTTACGAGCTCTACCGAGATCACCTGACCACAGTGCCACTGCTTTGGGCCGACGGCCATCGTGTCGCGTTGACTCCTGGTACACTTCGCCGCCTCGGCTCCTCGGATCCGCTGAGTGGCTCTGAACACCACGACCGTGCCTCGCCTGCCCCGCCCGCCACACATTGTAAACACTCCGCCTCCCACGCCGCCGGCAACATCTCCGTCGTCACCAATGGCACAGTTCACAAGCTTTGCCTCACGCCAAGTCCCCCGATCTCCAGTAAATCACATCGACTTTGTCCTGAGTGCCTCTCCAACCTTAAAAATCAGATTTCTGAACTACTAAGCTCCAGCATCGTTGAACCCTCTATCAGTAGCTGGTCTATGCCCATACATATGACACCCAAGAGAGACGGGTCCTGGTGCATGTGTGGAGACTACCATCAACCAAACGCACGAAGAATTATGGATACCTACCCCATACCCAACGTTGCCGACTTTACCAGTTCTCTCGCAGGTGTGACCACGTTCTCTGTCATTGATTGCAAAATGGCCTACCACCAGATCCCCATGGCATCTGAAGACATCGAGAAGACAGCAATCACCACCCCAATCGGGTTATTTCAGTTTCGATTCATGCCCTATGGTCTGAAAAACGCAACCCAGACCTGGCAACGCTTCATCAACGAAGTGCTATTCGACATAAAATTCTGCTTTGCATATCTTGATGACATTCTTGTGTTCAGCTCCTCTGTCGATGACAACATTCGACATGTGCAAACTGTTATGAACACTCTCATGGCAGCAGGCATCGAGACCAACCAGGACAAATTGCTACTACATCAACCCGCTGTCACTTTTCTTGGTTTTCGGTCTCTGGCGACGGCATTTCACCACCCCCTGAGAAAGTACAAAACGATAATAAACCTACCCAGACCTTCGTCATTCAAAGAGCTCCGGCGCTTTCTGGGGACGGTTCATTATTATCGCTGACATCTACCTTGGGCTGCGGAGATTCAGACTCCACTGATAGATGCCTTGGCAGGCACCAAGACTTCTGGATCTCGGCCCGTTCCATGGACCCTTGCTACGACTGACTCTTTCACTGCCCTCAAAAATCTTCTTGCCGAGGCCTGCACCATCGCGAATCCTCATCCCAATGCGCAGCTTTTCATCACCACAGACGCGATACTGCCGTCGGCACTATTCTTCGGCAGACAATCGACGGCCAAACTTCGCCTCTGCCATTCTTCTCACCAATACACAACGGAAATATTACGCGTTTGACAGGGAGTTGCTCGTGGTCTATGAAGCGATTAAGCATTTTAAGACTGATGTTGAGAGACGCCCTTTCTATGTTTTAACAGCCCACAAATCCCTGGCTGCGGCCATTACAAACCCACCAGCTGACCCCGCCTCCTCGCCACTTCAGATACATGGGCTTCATATCTCAGTTCACCACTGATGGCAGACACATAAAGGCTGCTGACAATATAGTTGCTGATTTCCTTTCACGAGTCGACGCCGTCCATTCGCTGTTAGACCTCTCTGAACTACCTAACCTCCAACCCGCCGACGAGGAAACACAAAACCTGATTTCAGACTCTACTTCTTCACTACACTTCGTCCACACCACCTTCTCTGGCATTTCTGGTGGGATCTGGTGCGACGACAGTACTGGCACATTACACCCCCTCATCCCAACCACGCTCTGTCGAGCTGTCTTCAACACATTGCATAATTTAGCCCACCCTGGTGTTCGTGCATCCAACCACCTCGTATCGGAGCACTTTGTGTGGAGAAATGTCAACATGGACTGACAGCAATGGGCACGCTCCTGCGTCGAGTGCCAACACTGCAAAGTACACAAGCACACTTCACCTTCACCCCCCTCGGCGCCTTTTCGATCCCTCCTGGGCGTTTCCAGCATACTCACATTGACATTGTTGGCCCTCTCTCCCCTTCTAATGGTTTTCGTTATGTTCTCTCGTCTATTGACCGAACAACTCGCTGGGTCGATGCTGTCCCCCTCCCCAATATTACAGCAGAAACTGTTGCTCGAGCTTTTGTCAAGTCATGGGTATCGCGTTTCGGATGTCCAGCTATCATCACGACTGACCAGGGCAGACATTTTGAGTTGGCCCTGTTCAACGGGATTTGTAACATTTGCGGCATCTGGCGCATCCGTATCCCAGCGTATCACCTGCAAAGTAACGGGCTAGTCGACCGCTGGAACCGCTCTTTCAGGGCGGCTCTTCGATGCCACAACTCTCTATGGAGGGCACAATAGCCAAGTTCATATACGGCCAGAACATTGTTCTCCCTGGCGAACTTGTGAGCCCTTCCTCTTCTCTCCCTCAGTCTGACTTAGCTTCCTTCGTGGACCGCGTCAGACGCCACTTCATCAACCTCCAAACCCCTCAGCCCTCCAGCCATTCCCACCCTAAGGTTCACATCCGGAAGTCTCTGGACAATTACGAGTACGTCATGCTCCGAGATGACACTGTCCATGTTTCCCTCCAACCTCCATATACCAGCCCGTACCGAGTTATCCGGCACTCAGCCAACACCTATGAACCCAGATGAAAGATTCAGTTGTTACAGTCTCTCTCAACAGACTTAAGCCTGCTCATGTCGAGCCTTCTTCTACCCTTCTTCAGGCCACGACCACGCCACTCACTGTCATGTCTCACGACGCTGCGACCACTCCCTCCACGTTGGACTTACACACCCGATCGAGTGACTTCCAGCTCCAATCGTCGAGCTCTCCTCCGACCTCGCCCTCTACTCTGGTCTCACGCACTCCGTCGAGTGACCCCATGCTTCCCATATCGAGCTTACCTACGATCACGCCGTCGCCGCCGGGCCCTTCGCCAGTCCCTTCGACCTCTCCACGTCGCCTACCTCGCTCTGTCGAGGTTTCTCACGCCCCCTGTCTTGAACGTGCCCTCGCTCAATGTGTTTGTGCCTGTCCCCCTGTACATAATCCACGACATCTCAATAATACTGCGCGATTATACACTGTTCGTTGTGTGTTTCTCTTTATCCAGTGCTCATGATACAACCTTCGTCATTCCCTGCCACCTGGAGAAATGTGTTCCCCTCCCGCTCGACGTCGACCTGGACATGCATCGTGTGCTCGCCACGCCCACCGGAGACATCGTCGTTGCCGCTCCATTCCACCTGCAAACCGCCAGCCTACCTGTCGCCACATTACCAGCATGCCCAGTATGACACCCGGCTTGGTTCAACGACTTCCAGGTGGTGGCCGAACCTTCCTTCACGACATCTACCCACACAGCTCCCTGACGACGCTGTCGAGCTGACCGTGGTCTGGCTCCCGCGGACCACCCCTGTCGACGCCATAGTCACTCCCCCCCCTCCCCCCGCCCTCTCAAGAGTACTCCGTACTGCGAGGGGGGAGGGGGGGGGGGGCTATGTGGCGCCGGTGAAATCAACACCAACATCGATATGCATTCATCTTGGGCTCTAAGCATTATCTTTGGCTGTTCCACCATGTTCAGTTCAGTTCTTTGTGCTCCTTGTATGTGTTAAGGTTAATATATGAACTATTGTTAAAAGGGTAACATGACTTTATCTCAGACACTGGCAGCTGAAAATGAAAGTTGATATTGGATAGAATTGTGGACAAAAGCTATTGATTCACCCCATTTACATGGGGCTCCCAAAACTGGATTATGTAAACCGATTTCCCAATACTGCTTCTGGGTGGTCATGTAAACCCTTCAAAATCGATTCCAGAAATCCGCTTCTAGCTGCTGGTTTTCCAGTCCTGTGAACGACTTTCACTCCCATGTAAACGCAACTGGTTTTGAAACATACTTGGATTGTCACGTACCATCTTGTTTTCAGAATATTTGTTCAACATTGACTTACTGGGCAGCGAAGGAGAAGCCTAAATATTAGACTGAGCATGAATCTTTCTTTGTTTTTCTTCACTGTATTTCTGTACCCCATATGGGATGGGATGGCAGCAGCAGAGGCGACGCTCTTGAGCCAAGAGACAGACAGTAAGTACAGAACATGGAGACATTTAAAACAACATAAAGGAGGAAATACGGCGAAACAGGCACATAAAAGGGGAAACATAATTGAAGATAGCGTAAAAAGGGGGGGAGTGACTGTAAAAATGATGATAAAAATCTAAGAACTGAACAAAAAAAAACACACACTATGACGATTAAGAGAAACACAAGGCAAAGTACACCCAGTATATAAGTAGTGATGGGTGTCGTAGCATATAACACTGACAGCAACACTATGTTCAAATCCAGCACACGATTAAAATCACAGCACTTGATGTGATGTCAAGAACACCACCAGACACAACACTGACATAGCACACCGATGACGATGAACAAACTGAGGATCCGCCAGGGGGATGGAGACGAGGGGGAAGGGAAGAGAGGGGGGAGGGGCGGTACTAGAGGGGGGAGAGGGGGAGACAGGTGGGGAATTTGCGGAAGGGGGCCTGGGGAAGGAAGGAATGTGTGGGGGAAACAGTCGAGGAGGGCATGCAGGGATTCAGGGGGAAGGAGGAAAACCCGCTCTGGGAGAAGGAGGGGAGAGGAAAAGGGGAAGCCTGGGGAAGGGGGGGGGGAACAAGGCCAGGCTACAGTTGGTAGGACAGGTAGATGTCACAGCGAAATTCAATATCCGGGAGGGGGAGGTGCTGGAAATTGCCCTGATGAAGGAGATGGAGGTTGTGGAGGCAGAGAGAGTTTGGGGTACAGTGATAGAGGCACGGCAATGGGTGGGGGGTGGAGAGGAAGAAGGAAACCAGGGGGTGGGGGGATCAAGTCTGCAGACAGTGTGAGGGATGCGGATATTATGGAGGAAAAGGAGGACGTGGGGGAAGGGGATGAGGTCGTACAGGAGCCATGTGGGGGAAGGAAGGCAGATACGGAAGGCAAGGCGGAGCGCATGACGTTCTAGGATTTGGAGGGCCTTATAAAACTGGGTGGGGGGGGGGGCGGAGATCCAGGCAACGCTGGCATAACAGAGAATAGGACAAATGAGGGAACTGTTGGTGTGGAGGGTGGTGGAAGGATGCAATCACCATGTCCGACCAGACAGGAGTTTCAGCAGGCGGGAATGGGCTTTCTGCTGGGTGGTCAAGAGATGAGGGTTCCAGATGAGGTGACGGTGAAGGTGAGAGTGAGGATGAGGCCAAGGTTATCAGGGTGGGGTGAGCCGGATGGGATGTCCATAAATGGTGAGGTAGTGGGTGGTGCGGCCTATGATGATTTCCTGGGTTTTGGAGGGGTTGATAGGAAGGAACCACTGGTCACCAAGTGCTGAACTGGTCAATATGGGTTTGGAGGGTGCATTGGGCAGTTGAAGGGTATGATAGAGAGCCAGAAGGCGGTATCATCAGCATATTGGAGGAGGTGAACAGGTTGGGGTGGCTTGGGCATGTCTGCAGTGTACAAGAGATAGAGGAGAGGAGAGAGGATGGAGCCCTGAGGGGCGCCACCAATGGGATAAAAGATACGGGGGTTGGTATCGTGAAGGGTGACACAGGAAGGACGGAGTGAGAGGCAGGAAGCAACCAGACAGACAAAATTGATAGGCAGGGCGTAGGTTTGGAGTTTAAAGAGGAGACTGGGATGTCGGATGCGGTCATAGGCATTTTGGAGGTCGAAGGAAACAAAAATGGCGGAGCAATGGGAGTTACGTTGGAGGGAGAGGAGGTGGAAAAGGTTAAGGATTTGGTCTTCGGTGGAGAAGCAGGATCAGAAGACACACTGGGTAAGGGGGAGGAGGTGGTGTTCATTAAGGTGGTGATGGATACAACAGGAGAGGATAGATTCAAAGACCTTACTGAAGACAGATGTGAGGCACATGGAACGATAGGAAGAGGCGACAATAGGGGGTTTGTTGGGTTTGAGGAATAAGAGGATGCGGCAAGTCTTCCACAGGTCAGGGCAGAAACCGGTAGAGAGAGTGACGTAGAGATTGGCAAGGAAAGTCAGGAAGGAGAAGGGGCATGACCAGGGGCCATGTTACATTTTGACCAGAGGATAAGTTTAATGTCGTGTGCTGTGATTGGAGTGTTTATGTCAGAGGGGGGCAACTGCCCCAAGCACCAGAGACTGGGAGCAAGTGGAGCGACTTAGGTATCAGCATGTACCCTGATGGTGGGGAAAAGGGAACATTCAAAGTGGGGATCATCAGAGATAGAGAAGACCTTGGAAAGGTGAGAAGCAAAGTGGTTGGCCTTATTGAGGTTGTCGGGAAGCGGGTGGTCGCTATGGAGAAGGTTGTAATGGGGTGTGAAATGGGAACCAGTAAGGCGACAGAAGGCTGATCAGTACTTGGAGGACTTTATATGGAGGGTGGTGTTGAGTCGTGTACAGGTCTGGCGCCAGTCCCAGCAGTAATGAGATTCCGAACATGTCACTGTATTTGCTGGTGGTGTTGGAGTGTATCCCTGTCATGAATGTGCAGGAAGGAGCGATAGAGGTGGTGGGATTCACAGACGAGGAAGACAGCCCATGGAGGGAGAGTGGGATAGTGGGGGAGGATGGTTTTAGTAGGAATATAGGCCTCCATGGCGTCAGTAATGGCCTTCTGTAGGAAGGACGAGGTGTGGATGATTTCGTCAGGATGGTGATACGTTAGACGGTGGCTTTCGACCGACCTTGGTGGCTATGGATTCCCGGCAGGCATCCCAGTTGGTGCGACAGTAGTCATGTGCTACCTTAGGAGGGGGTGCAGGGCAGGGAGCCAGAGGAGGGTCGTGAGCAGATGTTATGGTGAGAAGGACAGGGAAGTGGTCGCTCCCTGTGGGGTCAAGGGTGGTGACGGCGATACGCCCAAGGAGGTTGGCAGGGCAATGACAACACTGGGGCTGGTGTTGCTTTCAGGATGGGTGTGCTGGTGAAGGGGAACCACTTCACTTTGGATCGTGAGGCGGAACTGATGCCACCACTGAATGGCGGCAGGGGAGCAGTTATGGATGTTGATGTCGGCAACAATCACATAGGTGAAGAAGGTGCAGTCAGTGTGGGAGATGAAGTCATAGGGGATAGGAGCAGTGAGGTGGACATAAATGGTGGAGCAGATGACACTGAGGGAGGGGAAGGAGATGTTGAGGATAAGATGTTCAGTGCGGTCATTGAGAAGGGGTTGTGGCTGTATGGGGATGTGCTTAAGGTGGCTGATGGCGACTCCGTCCTGTGCTCAGGGACCAGGAGCATCAGTTAGATGGAGGATATAGGAAGAGGTGCGGACAGTATGGTGGTGCTGGAGAAAGGTTTCATTCACGAGGAAGGTGTCAACCCAGTGTAGGGAGAGGGTGTTGAAACACGTATGTAACGTAGCAGCGATGGTGAGGCATGATAAAATCTTTGACCAGAGAGCCTTTTATCGTGGTTAGTCTGCACTTGACCGCGCGAGTGTTGCGAGCAGTACTCTAGTAGTCGTCGTGCAGTACAGTCTGTCGGTAGCAGTAGCTCAGTTCAGCTGCGTCCAGTAGTCGGTCAGTAGTCGTGCAGTACAGTTGCGAGCAGTCTGTCAGTGGGCAGCCTGTGAGCAGTGCAGTATGTTGGTAGTAGCAGTCGAGTGCAGTTGTGTGTGAGGAGTCGGCGGGCATCGACACGGCATTCTGGTCAAGATTCAGGATGAGGTATATTATTTTTAAATGCGCTCAGTTAATAATGTAAATTAACTGTAACTAATTTGTGCAATAATCGCCCCAATAATAATTCTGATTTCAAAGCAATTTTTACAAAAGAACCTTTTAATTGAACCAACGATCTCATTCCATTTCCTTTAAAGAAAAGTTTCACTTAAATTTCAAAAAAAAAAATATTATTTGCAATGCATTTCCTCCAAGCCGTGGCCAACAATAAGAGCAGAAATTTGACATGTAGTTATACTGAGGTAAGAAATTAATCATGATTTTTTGCACAGGGCCAAAGACCGATATTTCGGTTTAGTTGAGTTATCATTATCACTGAGATTTTCTTATCACTGAATTGACATTCATTATTTTCGTGAGAGTTTACACCTTGAGTCAGATTGATCATTCTGATTTCAAAGCAATTTTTACAAAAGAACCTTTTAATTGAACCAACAATCTCATTCCATTTCCTTTAAAGAAAAGTTTCAGCTAAATTTCAAAAAAAAAAATTATTTGCAATGCATTTCCTCCAAGCCGTGGCCAACAATAAGAGCAGAAATTTGACATGCAGTTTCAATAAGGTAAGAAATTAATTATGATTATTTGCACAGGGCCACAGACCGATATTTCGGTTTAACTGAATTTTCATTGTCACTGAAGTTTCGTTAGCACTGAATTGTCTTTCATTTTTTTTGTGGGAGCTTACACCTGAGTCAGATTGCGATTCAAACATTTAATTGTCATTGTCAGTAGATTTTCATTGCTGGGAGGTTACGTTTGGTCCCATTTCTATTAAATATTTTCTTTTAAATTTTTGTGGGGAGGTTACACTTGGCGACACTCAGTCCAGAATCGAATTTCGTTGAGAGTCTTTTGAAAAACAGCCAGATATCTGCTCTTATTTGCTTAAGTATAATTAGAATTTGGCGCAACGCTTTTACTAATATTGTGACTTTCTTTCTACAGGTGAACGGCAATTCGTTGCTCTGTTGTATTTGTTTGTTGCCTTTTTGCATTTGTGCTTATTTGTTTTGTGAATATTTGTGACTATTGTAAAAATGCCGCGAAAGACAGTGAATAGTGTATCGCGAGGTATTTTGAATGAAATTACCGACTTAAACAGCGTGACCGATAGTAATTGTGACACGCAGTGTAATGATGACAATCCTGCGTTCACTAACAATCAGTGCATTCCAACCACTAATGATGACTTTTACCTTAATGATGAACAAACGAACTCAATTGTCTCGTCTGTTAATTTGACGACAATTGATGACGCGGAGCAGTCTATAGTAATGAGCGCTGCCGAGCTTAACACACCCGATTTAGAAAATTCAAATAATGTACAGACAAATTTTTCGAATGAAAATGGTCAGTGTACTGAAAGTAGGACGGATCTATCTAATTCCGAAATAGCGACGCACAGTATACATTCGATAAGCAGACCTTTTTGTGAATCTCAGAATAACCAAATGGTTACGGAAAATGAGACAATTCCAGATCCAGCATTAATTAGCACAGAGAACAGATATGCTAATTTTCTATCGGATCCAATTATGGCATTTTTGCTACACAATTTCAAACAACTTAGTGAACAGGTCAGACAACAGAGTGAACAGATCAAACAAGATAACGAAAAACTCAAACAACAACTTGATGAAAGTTTCGACAACCATTTCAAACAACTTAGAGAAACAATTGATAAAAGTTTCGAACTCACAAACGAAAAACAAGACGACCTTAAAGAACAGAACAAACAAGTTAGTGAACAGAATACAGCTGTTACCGTGCAATGCCAGGACATTAAAGAACAATTACGTGTGAATACTAAGACTTGTGCTAATAACAATAATGAAAAAGTTGGCACTGTTGCACAAGAATTAAATAGCACACGTGTAGTCACAACAGAATCACATGAAGACGAAGTTAATGCAGTCACTGAACAATGCCGTAAAAACGCAGTACAGATACGCGACGAGTTTAATTTAGAGCCACTGGAAGTTTCACACACTCTGAATACGGAAATTGTTAATAAAAGTGAACGACACAACAACCAAATTGGCGAAAATATTAAAGTAACAGAATTAAAAACTATTTCAGTCACCAATACGTCACAGAATCCGCCACTTTGCGAGCATTTGTCAGAGTCACGCAGCGTGTATAATGTGAACAATTTACAGAGACTACGAGACGTAAAATCCGAAAAGCTACGCGACTTAAAATCTGAAAAGCTACGCAACTTGCAGTACGAAATGACACAGACGAACAGATTCACACACAAACCCGAACGTGTTTTCAAATTCAATGACGAGAACGTAGATTTCGAGCAATTTGCATTTGTAAGAAAATGTAAGGAATTTAATAATGGCAGAACACAGGTACACGATTTGCACTGTATACGACAATTTATTTTTGTACTTTCACCACTATTACCTGTAATGGAGAAACTAGCTTTGAACCTGAGGCGACAAATTGCTATTGTATTTTTATCAGCATTACCTATTATGCAGAAATTAGAATTAGCATGGATACAGCAATTTATTTCTGAATTTTTACCGCCATTGCCTGTAACACAAAAACTAAAATTTATTTGCAGTGCGTAATAGACCTCAGGGGATTCATTACGCTTTAATGAATATATGCCGCAGCGAGCATAGGGCCCCGAGCTGTAGTAGTGTTGTTTCATCTTTAGTTTTCTGCACTGCTGCCTTCTCTTCTACTATCCTTTATATCTATCAAAACTGCTCTTTAACTATTGCTCTATCTAGAATTAAGAAACGTAGTAATGAAAACCCGATGTGACAATTTTCATTAGGCACTCCAGAACCAGCGTAATTTTAATTACAGATAAAATCGTAATCATTAGTATGTGTAAATTTATCAGCAATAGCAAACCACATTTTAGTAACAATAGATGTTTTTCACCACAATAGCATGAAAGTCAGCCGCTTAGCATACCTAACCAACAATGCAGTCTACAAGGTCAACCAAACTTTAATGTTTCGCCGCGTGCACGTATAGTCCCTGATACAACAAATAGTAATGCACAGCAGCAAGGAAATAGCTACGTACAGAAAACTCAGTATTTTAATTCCTATCGCAATGCACCGTATAGAAATGACTATCATGACCAACGTAAAAATAATGAGCACAATTTTCAGCGTACATTTAATAACAGTCTATCCTATCAGCAGCAAGAACATCAGCAACAACAAATAATCATGAATGAAACAGACAATAGGTGTCATCGATAGCGTAATACGTCAGTAAGAAATAACAGAGCAGTTCAAATAGTCGAAATGCCACAGCATCCTCCCGTAAATAATAACACGTACGATAGATTTTAACCAGATACAGCACAGATTGCATATTACAGTAACGCAAACATTACTTTTGACACGCAGAATTTTGTTCACGAGAATGTTATTTGAAACATGCTCTGTTGAATGCACCAGTTTTATCGCACCCAGATCTTACTAGAATTTTTTCTATTAAAAAAAAAAGAAAAAAAAAGTGTAACCTCCCCACAAAAATTTAAAAGAAAATATTTAATAGAAATGGGACCAAACGTAACCTCCCAGCAATGAAAATCTACTGACAATGACAATTAAATGTTTGAATCGCAATCTGACTCAGGTGTAAGCTCCCACAAAAAAAATGAAAGACAATTCAGTGCTAACGAAACTTCAGTGACAATGAAAATTCAGTTAAACCGAAATATCGGTCTTTGGCCCTGTGCAAATAATCATAATTAATTTCTTACCTCATTGAAACTGCATGTCAAATTTCTGCTCTTATTGTTGGCCACGGCTTGGAGGAAATGCATTGCAAATAATATTTTTTTTTTTTTTAAATTTAACTGAAACTTTTCTTTAAAGGAAATGGAATGAGATCGTTGGTTCAATTAAAAGGTTCTTTTGTAAAAATTGCTTTGAAATCAGAATTATTATTGGGGCGATTATTGCACAAATTAGTTACAGTTAATTTACATTATTAGCTGAGCGCATTTAAAAATAATATACCTCATCCTGAATCTTGACCAGAATGCCGTGTCGATGCCCGCCGACTCCTCACACACAACTGCACTCGACTGCTACTACCGACATACTGCACTGCTCACAGACTGCCCACAGACAGACTGCTCGCAACTGTACTGCACGACTACTGACCGACTACTGGACGCAACTGAACTGAGCTACTGCTACTGACAGACTGCACTGCACGACGACTACTGGAGTACTGCTCGCAACACTCGCGTGGTCAAGCGCAGACTAACCATGATAAAAGGCTCTCTGGTCAAAGATTTTATCATGCCTCACCATCGCTGCTACGTTACATACGTGTTTCATAACCCTCCACTGGGGGGGCAAAAATTTGGCAGCGATGGTGAGTCATTTGGACTTGCCATCGCAAGAAATTTTTACAATTTACAGAATATTCAAATGTAGTACATAAATTAAATGTTGTGCACACGCACCAAATACAAAAATATATCAGACAAAGACAAAATGTGAGTACAAAACATAGTAGCAAATCAGAAAAATGTATATACAAATTATTTGACAGATAACAGAGTGCATACGCACTGAAAAAATTCTGTAGCATTATCAGAACAAATAAACAGAATGGCAGAAAATCATGTTGACAAGTGACATGAGTGCACATGCACTGCAGTTGAGAACATATCAGCAAATGACGAAATGTATATACAATGAGTAACTAATGACATAAGTGCATACGCACTGAAGTAATGAACATATCAGGAAATCATAAAAGGTATACAGAATGAGTACAAATCATATTGAAAAATGAGAAAAGTGCACAGGCACTGAAGTTCAGTAGAAAACATATTAACACATAACATAAGTGCACATGCACTGTAGTTCAGAGCATATCATCAAAATAAAAATGTATATACAATATAAAAGACAAGAGTGCACATATACTGTACTTCAGAACAAATCGAAAAAATGTCTTTAGCATTTTCACAACAAATAAACATAATGGCAAAAAAATCATGTCGACAAGTGACATAAGTGTACTCGCACTGGAGGTCAGCGAATCGAAAAAAAAAATGTAAAACCCATGAACATAAATGATGTTAGCAAAAAAAAATGATTTTCACTATTAGGATAGGAAAGGGAAGGATTGCATCATGGTTGTAGCACTTTAGATTGCACACAGCTGTTCTGAAAGTCCATATCTTTCCACAGAAGTACAACACCAAGTGACACAATTTGAAGTTCTTTTCCCATCAGAATTTATCAGCGTAGCCAAGACACTGAACTGTCGTAGTAATGTTCCATGTTTTCATTTTGGCAGTACACTAGGTACACCAAACAGTGCGACCACAATAACGTCTTCATCGCTCACGGTGGTGGACAGCATGTCGTGTCAACACCACGCTCTTACAACGCACACCAACGTAGAATTAGTGCAAAAACCAAATATAGTGCTCCATGATCAGGAGGATGTACAGGACAAATGGATATTGCAGTAATTCAGGGTAGTTAGGTCAGTAGTTGAAGGACATTAAGTCACATAATATTGACAATTACAGTAGTAGTTTGCGGCATTCATAGCCCAGTTATTGAACATTTCTGTACCAAGTATGTAGTATTACAGAATAATGTTCATAAAATTAAATTATTGGCATCATGGGTAATCGTATTACAATAAACAGTGGCAGTCCTTGGCCAGTTACAAAGCATATTTAGTATGACAGAATAATGTTCATCAGACATCTTAATTGAAAAGGAGAGTCAATTATTGGCCTAGCATTAACATAATACATTGAGTGATACAAATTATTGGCACTCATTGGCCATTTACCAAGACATGTAAAGCCAACATTGAAAACAAGAGTTAATTAATGGCATAACTAATAACATAATTCATTTAGTGACATTAATTATTGGCACTCAGTGGTCAGTAATGGAACATGAAAAATCATCATTGAAAACAGGAGCTAATTAATGGCATAACTAATATATAATTCATGAAGTGACACTAATTATTGGCATTCAGTGGCCATCAAGTATCGAATAGTATAAAACATTGTTCCTCATTCAGTATTATTCAGATCATTAAGAAATTATCATTAAAAATTAGCTAATTACAATCATAGCATTAATAATCATGGGCATTATAAGTAGTCTCATTACAATAAAACATTGTTCCTCATTCAGCATTATTCAGATCATTAAGAAGTCATTATTAAAAATTAGCTAATTACAGTCATAGCATTAATAATCATGTGCATTATAAGTAGTCTCATTACAATAAACAGTGGCAGTTATTAGCCAGTTACAAAGCATTATTTTATATATATATTTTTTTTGTCTCATTAAGAAGTCAGTATTATTCAGAATTATCATAAACTAGTGACGTTATGTGGGACTGGTGATACATTTTTTTTTTGTTTGTTAGCAATGCATTGCGTTGGGATCGATAATTAATTGCTGAGGCATAACACTATTTGCTTTTGACCTATTGCTGCAAATGAGGATAGGTAACGTCATTCGTCATGAGTCAGCTGTAGCAAGGTTATGTAACAAGGCAGTATATGTGATCACATTTATAAATGATAGACACAAATGGGTAAAAAAATACAAATGCAAGTACTAGAACAGGTATAATAAGTAACAGGTTTAGTAAGTATCATGAAAAGCTTCTCCTGGAAAAAATACAAAATGGATTATTGAGCTGAAAGAAGAAACGCATACTATGCTGAAAAGTAGTGAACTTCGAATTAACAGGTAGTGAAATGTGTATAAAAATGTTTTCCATAGCTGTCCTTTCCAAAACTTTCCGTCATCCTACTATGCAATATAACACCTGCTGTCAAAGCAAACTGCAACAAATACTTAAATAACTACATAGCATAGCATAAATACATAACTTCAACATTATCCTCATCTGCAAAGAAAAAAACTTCATTATCAATCACTTCATTATCCATATTATCATAACTTCATTATTATCATCACCTGTAAAGAAAAGCTTCATTATTCATAACAGCATATCCTTCATCATTATTCATCAGCATTCATTATCATCTGCAAAAAAATCACTTCATTACTCATTATACAACTATTCCTTATCTCTAGCATATTTCATCACTAAAACTAAGATGTGTAGTTCTGTCTGACAGCCTGCATCAATCGCCTTGTATTCTGAAAGAAAAAATTAGTTAAGACTGCTATTCTACGATGAGTATAGTATATTCTTGTTAATGCTTGTTAATCCTGATCCATTTACTCTTCCTCATAAAGTTATTGCATCTTCTTTCGTTTATTCCGTAGGTGAAATTCCCATTTCTGTTGAATTTATTTCTTTTACACGTTATTTCTTTCTGAAATTGATGAACAAAGATTAATGTCTTGCATTTAAATCATATACCCACTAAATAATGACTGGTTTATGGTGACACAATTAACCATACAGCATAACATGACAGAAAACTTAATATGTCAAAGACATTGACAGTGTTAAGATGCAAAAATGTGCACAGAATAATACAATGCAACAGCAAAAAAAAAAAAAAATGTAAAACAGTCACAATGTTGAGATATCATAGGGCAAAAAAAATGCCAAAGTCAACTGGTGTGTGTTATATCTTAACTATCTCACAGTACATACAAACAAAACTGGAATACAGTCATATACACAAAAAATAAATGGAAAATGTGCACGGTCTGACGTGTAACGACAAGAAAAGCGACCTGCTAACCTTACCTTGTCGGGCACTTGCCAAGAAAAAAATACGATAATCATCAGTAATTAGTCAGGTGAATATAATTGCATAAGTGGTCATAAAAAATTAGTAAATGGCATCATAGTGTGTCGAATCATAAAGTGTCTTCATTCAATAAAGGGTTTAATTTTGACCAATGGTGGTTGCCTTTCGATTTTCTGGTTCTCAAAGTTTCGACGTGTACAACATTGGGGTGAGGGATGCTGCGAATCCGATATGGACCTGCGTATAGAAGTTCAAATTTACTGCACTTACCTTTTAATTTGCTGGATAAATAGTGTGTACGTACTAATATCTTCTGTCCAACGTGAAAGTCGCGGCGTGTGCAAACCTGTTTTTGCTGTCTTCTCCGGCGCTCTGCGGCACGTTTGATGTTGTTCAGCGCAATGTCAATTATTTCATGATGTCGTAGGCGACGACATTTAGGGAAGTTTACTAATTCTTTAATTTTGTTTGGTGGTTCAACGTTTTTCAGTATAACAGACGGAGATAGCATAGTGGATTCATTTGGAATGGAATTAATTACATCTTGGAATGAGAGTATGTGTATGTACGGACTAACTGCCGGTTCAACAATTCCTCGGTCAAACATATCCTGCAACTCTTTTTTAACTTGTTCTCTGTGAATATATGGAATGGGATAATGCTTTGCTTTAAATGTGTCGTGCTGTTTCACTTGAAATTCATACATAAAACCTGACATAGTACCAGGAATGTTGTTAAAAACTGGAGCTTGCTGTAAAAGAATTTTGTGTAATTGCGTTCGTTCGTCGTCTGTAGTTGCACTGCTTTGTCCAACTTTATCGGAAATCATTTGCATTACGTCGTAGTCAGTTTCGTCTGGAGTATTATACACTCCTGGAAATGGAAAAAAGAACACATTGACACCGGTGTGTCAGACCCACCATACTTGCTCCGGACACTGCGAGAGGGCTGTACAAGCAATGATCACACGCACGGCACAGCGGACACACCAGGAACCGCGGTGTTGGCCGTCGAATGGCGCTAGCTGCGCAGCATTTGTGCACCGCCGCCGTCAGTGTCAGCCAGTTTGCCGTGGCATACGGAGCTCCATCGCAGTCTTTAACACTGGTAGCATGCCGCGACAGCGTGGACGTGAACCGTATGTGCAGTTGACGGACTTTGAGCGAGGGCGTATAGTGGGCATGCGGGAGGCTGGGTGGACGTACCGCCGAATTGCTCAACACGTGGGGCGTGAGGTCTCCACAGTACATCGATGTTGTCGCCAGTGGTCGGCGGAAGGTGCACGTGCCCGTCGACCTGGGACCGGACCGCAGCGATGCACGGATGCACGCCAAGACCGTAGGATCCTACGCAGTGCCGTAGGGGATCGCACCGCCACTTCCCAGGGACACTGTTGCTCCTGGGGTATCGGCGAGGACCATTCGCAACCGTCTCCATGAAGCTGGGCTACGGTCCCGCACACCGTTAGGCCGTCTTCCGCTCACGCCCCAACATCGTGCAGCCCGCCTCCAGTGGTGTCGCGACAGGCGTGAATGGAGGGACGAATGGAGACGTGTCGTCTTCAGCGATGAGAGTCGCTTCTGCCTTGGTGCCAATGATGGTCGTATGCGTGTTTGGCGCCGTACAGGTGAGCGCCACAATCAGGACTGCATACGACCGAGGCACACAGGGCCAACACCCGGCATCATGGTGTGGGGAGCGATCTCCTACACTGGCCGTACACCACTGGTGATCGTCGAGGGGATACTGAATAGTGCACGGTACATCCAAACCGTCATCGAACCCATCGTTCTACCATTCCTAGACCGGCAAGGGAACTTGCTGTTCCAACAGGACAATGCACGTCCGCATGTATCCCGTGCCACCCAACATGCTCTAGAAGGTGTAAGTCAACTACCCTGGCCAGCAAGACCTCCGGATCTGTCTCCCATTGAGCATGTTTGGGACTGGATGAAGCATCGTCTCACGCGGTCTGCACGTCCAGCACGAACGCTGGTCCAACTGAGGCGTCAGGTGGAAATGGCATGGCAAGCCGTTCCACAGGACTACATCCAGCATCTCTACGATCGTCTCCATGGGAGAATAGCAGCCTGCATTGCTGCGAAAGGTGGATATACACTGTACTAGTGCCGACATTGTGCATGCTCTGTTGCCTGTGTCTATGTGCCTGTGGTTCTGTCAGTGTGATCATGTGATGTATCTGACCCCAGGAATGTGTCAATAAAGTTTCCCCTTCCTGGGACAATGAATTCACGGTGTTCTTATTTCAATTTCCAGGAGTGTAGTTGTGTACGTACGTATCCGTGAACAATGTGGGATTACAGTCTGTGCTACGTGATGCGGAAATGACCTCTGTGCGGTTAATTGTTTGCTCTTCCGAAGATAGTGAGTGCTGAAATTCTAAAGCAAGTTGTACATTTTCATCCTTTAACATTAAATAAGAATTCTGAAAATCAATAACTGCGTCATGTTGTACCAGAAAATTAGTACCTAAAATTACGTCTGTTGTCAATAAAGGAACAATCCAAAAATTTGAGTGAAATGTATGACCTCCAATACAAAATGATAAATGCGTCTGTAATTTAACGTCTTCTCCTTTACTCGATACTGCTCCTTTTACTTTCATTTTGCCTAATGGTAATGTGCGATACGTATTCTCTTTGTTGCACTCGTTGAAAGTCTCCTCATTTATTACTGATATAGGTGATTGGGATTCAATTACTGCTAAAAATTTCGATGAACCAATTTTAATTTCGATAACAGGATGTGAAATAGTTTTCTGAACAAATGGTCTTTCCTGTAAAAGAGTGTCTCGTATGTCGTCAAAAGTAATTACATTTTCATGAACAACATTCTGCGTGTCTAAAGTAGTGCTTACGTTACTGGAATATGCAATCTGTACTGTGTCTGGTCAAATTCTGTCGTACGTGCTATTATTTACGGGAGGATGCTGTGGCATATCCACTATATGAACTGTTCTGTTATTTCTTACTGACGTATTACGTTATCGACGACACCTATTGTCTGTTTCATTCATGATAATGTGTTGTTGCTGATGTTCTTGCTGCTGATAAGATAGACTGTTATTAAATGTACGCTGAAAATTGTGCTCATTATTTTTACGTTGCTCATGAAAGTAATTTCTATACGGCGCATTGCGATAGGAATTCAAATACTGTGTTTTCTATACGTAGTTATTTCCTTGCTGTCGTGCGCTACTACACTCCTGGAAATTGAAATAAGAACACCGTGAATTCATTGTCCCAGGAAGGGGAAACTTTATTGACACATTCCTGGGGTCAGATACATCACATGATCACACTGACAGAACCACAGGCACGTAGACACAGGCAACAGAGCATGCACAATGTCGGCACTAGTACAGTGTATATCCACCTTTCGCAGCAATGCAGGCTGCTATTCTCCCATGGAGACGATCGTAGAGATGCTGGATGTAGTCCTGTGGAACGGCTTGCCATGCCATTTCCACCTGGCACCTCAGTTGGACCAGCGTTCGTGCTGGACGTGCAGACCGCGTGAGACGACGCTTCATCCAGTCCCAAACATGCTCAATGGGGGACAGATCCGGAGATCTTGCTGGCCAGGGTAGTTGACTTACACCTTCTAGAGCACGTTGGGTGGCACGGGATACATGCGGACGTGCATTGTCCTGTTGGAACAGCAAGTTCCCTTGCCGGTCTAGGAATGGTAGAACGATGGGTTCGATGACGGTTTGGATGTACTGTGCACTATTCAGTGTCCCCTCGACGATCACCAGTGGTGTACGGCCAGTGTAGGAGATCGCTCCCCACACCATGATGCCGGGTGTTGGCCCTGTGTGCCTCGGTCGTATGCAGTCCTGATTGTGGCGCTCACCTGCACGGCGCCAAACACGCATACGACCATCATTGGCACCAAGGCAGAAGCGACTCTCATCGCTGAAGACGACACGTCTCCATTCGTCCCTCCATTCACGCCTGTCGCGACACCACTGGAGGCGGGCTGCACGATGTTGGGGCATGAGCGGAAGACGGCCTAACGGTGTGCGGGACCGTAGCCCAGCTTCATGGAGACGGTTGCGAATGGTCCTCGCCGATACCCCAGGAACAACAGTGTCCCTAATTTGCTGGGAAGTGGCGGTGCGGTCCCCTACGGCACTGCGTAGGATCCTACGGTCTTGGCGTGCATCCGTGCGTCGCTGCGGTCCGGTCCCAGGTCGACGGGCACGTGCACCTTCCGCCGACCACTGGCGACAACATCGATGTACTGTGGAGACCTCACGCCCCACGTGTTGAGCAATTCGGCGATACGTCCACCCGGCCTCCCGCATGCCCACTATACGCCCTCGCTCAAAGTCCGTCAACTGCACATACGGTTCACGTCCACGCTGTCGCGGCATGCTACCAGTGTTAAAGACTGCGATGGAGCTCCGTATGCCACGGCAAACTGGCTGACACTGACGGCGGCGGTGCACAAATGCTGCGCAGCTAGCTAGCGCCATTCGACGGCCAACACCGCAGTTCCTGGTGTGTCCGCTGTGCCGTGCGTGTGATCATTGCTTGTACAGCCCTCTCGCAGTGTCCGGAGCAAGTATGGTGGGTCTGACACACCGGTGTCAATGTGTTCTTTTTCCATTTCCAGGAGTGTATTTGTTGGACCAGGGACTATACGTGCACGCGGCGAAACATTAAAGTTTGGTTGACCTTGTAGACTGCATTGTTGGTTAGGTATGCTAAGCGGTTGACTTTCATGCTATTGTGGTGAAAAACATCTATTGTTACTAAAATGTGGTTTGCTATTGCTGATAATTTTACACATACTGATGATTACGATTTTATCTGTTATTAAAATTCTCGTGATTCTGGAGTGCCTAATGAAAATTGTCACATTCGGTAAAATTTGTCACATCGGGTTTTCATTACTACGTTTCTTAATTCTACATAGAGCAATAGTTAAAGAACTGTTTTGATAGATATAAAGGATAGTAGAAGAGAAGGCAGCAGTGCAGAAAACTAAAGATGAAACAGCACTACTACAGCTCAGGGCCCTATGCACGCTACGGCACATATTCATTAAAGCGTAATGAATCCCCTGAGGTCAATTACGCACTGCAAATCAATTTTAGCTTTTGCGTTACAGGCAATAGCGGTAAAATTCCAAAAGCAAATTGCTGTATTCTTGCTAATTCAAGTTTCCTCATTACAGGCAATGCTGATAAAAATGCAATAGCAAATTGTCGCATCAGGTTCAAAGCTCGTTTCTGCATTACAGGTAATAGTGGTGAAAGTACAAAAATAAATTGTCGTATACAGCTCAAAGCGTGTACCTGTGTTCTGTCATTATTAAATTCTTTACATTTTCTCGCGGATAAAAATTGCTCGTAATCTACGTTCTCGTCATTGAATTTTAGAACACGTTCAGGTTTGTGTGAAAGTCTGTTTGTCTGTGTCATTTCGTACTTCAAGTTGCGTAGCTTTTCAGATTTTAAGTCGCGTAGCTTTTGGATTTTAATTCGCGTAGTCTCTGTAAATTGTTCACATTATACACGCTGCGCGACTCTGACAAATGCTCGCAACGTGGCGGATTCTGTGACGTATTGGTGACTGAAATAGTTTTCAACTCTGTTACTGTAACACTTTCGTCAATTTGGTTGATCTGTCGTGCAAATTTCTCATCAACTTCCGTATTCGGAGTGTGTGAAACTTCCACTGACTCTAAATTAACTTCATCGCGAATCTGTACTGCGTTTTTAGGGCATTGTTCGGTGACTGCATTAATTTCGTGTATCTGTGTTGCGTTTGCTGAACATTGTTCAGTGACTGCATTAACTTCGTCTTTATGTAATTCTGTTGTGCTTACACGTGTACTACTTAATTCTTGTGCAACAGTGCCAACTTCTTCATTACTGTTATTAGCACAAGCCTCAGTATCCTCACGTAATTGTCTTGTATTATCACAATATTGCGCGGCAATGGCTTTAATCTGTTCACTAATCTGTTCATTCCGTTCACTAAGTTGTTTGATTTTTTTATTAATGTTGTCTTGTTCTTCATTCGATTGTTTATACCTTTCATTAATCAGTTACTTTGTTTAAGATTGTTATCCAGTTTTTCATTGATTAGTCGTAATACTGCCAAAATTTGACCCAAGCCATTATTACCTTCTCTATTCACTGTGGATCTGGAATTGTCTTGCTTTCTGTAACCATTTGGTTATTCTGAGATTTACACAAAGGTTTGCCAGTCGAATTGACACTGTCAGTCACTATTTCGGAATTAAATGGATCCGTCGTACTTTGTGTATTCTGTTCATTTTCATTGGACAAATTTGTGTCTTCGTCACGTGAATTTAGTAAACCGGGTGTGTTAAGCTGGGCAGCGCTCATTACAATAGTGCGTCCCGCGTCATCAATTGTCGTCAAATCAACACAAGACATAGCCGAGTTCGTTTGTTCATCATTAAGACAAAAGTCATCATTAGTGGTTGGAACGCATTGATTGTCAGTGGACGCAGGATTGTCATCATTACACTGCGTGTCACAAGTACTATCAGTCACGTTGTTTAAGTCGTTAAATTCATTCATAATACCTCGCGATACACTATTCATAGTCTTTCGCGGCATTTTTACAATAGTCACAATTATTCACAAAACAATAATCACAATGCAAAAACAACACACAAATACAACAGAGCAACGAATTGCCGTTGACCTGTAGAGAGAAAGTCACAAGATTAGTAAAAGCGTTGCGCCAAATCCTAATTATATTTAAGCAAATAAGAGCAGATATCTGACTGTCTTTCAAAAGATTCTCAACGATATACGATCCTGGACTGGGTGTCGCCAAGTGTAATAGAAATGGGACCAAACGCAACCTCCCAGCAATGAAAATCTACTGACAATGACAATTAAATGTTTGAATCGCAATCTGACTCAGGTGTAAGCTCCCACAAAAAAAATGAAAGACAATTCAGTGCTAATGAAACTTCAGTGACAATGAAAATTCAGTTAAACCGAAATATCGGTCTTTGGCCCTGTGCAAATAATCATAATTAATTTCTTACCTCATTGAAACTGCATGTCAAATTTCTGCTCTTATTGTTGGCCACGGCTTGGAGGAAATGCATTGCAAATAATATTTTTTTTTTGAAATTTAACTGAAACTTTTCTTTAAAGGAAATGGAATGAGATCGTTGGTTCAATTAAAAGGTTCTTTTGTAAAAATTGCTTTGAAATCAGAATTATTATTGGGGCGATTATTGCACAAATTAGTTACAGTTAATTTACATTATTAGCTGAGCGCATTTAAAAATAATATACCTCATCCTGAATCTTGACCAGAATGCCGTGTCGATGCCCGCCGACTCCCCACACACAACTGTACTCGACTGCTACTACCGACATACTGCTCTGCTCACAGACTGCCCACTGACAGACTGCTCGCAACTGTACTGCACGACGACTACCGACCGAACTGGACGCAACTGAACTGAGCTACTGCTACCGACAGAGTGCTCTGCACGACGACTACTGGAGTACTGCTCGCAACACTCGCGCGGTGAAGCCCAGACTAACCATGATAAAAGGCTCTCTGGTCAAAGATTTTATCATGCCTCACCATCGCTGCTACGTTACATACGTGTTTCAGTGTGCATAAAGAGGTATTTGCTCGTGTGAAAGGAGCAGATGTTTTGGAAAAGGATGTGACATTCGTGCCATGCCATGAGGGGAAGAGAGGAAGGCAAAGGGAGAGGAGAGGAGAGGAGAGGCTTAAACGAGGGTGTCGAGGTAGGTGGAGGTGAAGTGGGCTTGGTTGTGTAAGTGGTGAAGGTGTTGAGATGAAAGACTGAGCAGGTGGTGAGGGAGATCTGTTGGAGGGTGTGGGGGCTTGGAAAGGGTGAATGTTTTGGAGAACTATAGTTAGAAAACAGATGATGTCGTCAGCTGTGGGGGGCAGACAGAGGGAAATGTTGGGATGAACGGGGGAGGGGGTCGATGGGATGGACAGGGACAGCAAGCTTGGGGTGGTAGGAGGGGGCTCAGCCTTACACTTGTGGGAGTAGGTAGGATGGGGGCCATTGCAGGTGTCACAGGAAGGAGGGGTGGCGAGGTTGGGGCAATTTTTGAGAAAATGGGAGGTTTTGCAATGGGGACAGATAGGGAGTGGGGATTTGCAGTTGGGGGTCAGGTGATAATTATACATGAGGTAGTACTGGCAGTGGAAGGATGGGGGAGGGGATTTGGAGGATTCAGCTGGGTGGTGGTGTTGGAAAATCAGGGCTCCCTGGGTGAGGAGACCCACATGAGATAACTGGAACTGGAGGCATTGTGGATACTGCGGGCAGAGTGGATTTCCAGATCAGAGTGCCAATGCCTCATCCTCTGTGATCACTGGGCTGAGATTAATGATCACAGTTGTGTAGACTGGGGGCGATGGGGGGGGGGGCGGGGCTGATGAGGAAAGGAAGAGGAGAGGATGGTGTCAGGGACACGTGGGAGCCAAACATGATGCGTGGGAGTTTACTGAGTAGGTCTGTATGAAAGGAGAGGGAGGGGTACTTTATGAGGATGGAGTCGCTGCAGGGAATCATTTGGGGGGATGGGCGTGCCAGGGAGATACATATCTCCATGGTGAGGGTACGGGCATAAAAAGAACTTGGAGTCCAGAGATGACAGGACAAAGGTGTGGAGGGTAGGGCCAGGGCATGGGTCACAGGAGTGGTGGTATCCATGGAGATGGTGGTGGGAGGGGGAAGGGCCAGTGATTTTTTTCTGGGAATTGGCCAGAGCGGAGTCGGCATTGACGTGCTTCTGGGGTTTTTTGGAGAGGGCAGGCTGGGAGGAGGGAAGAGGGACATGGAGGAGAGGGAGGTGGGAGCTGGCAGATTCTATAGGTGTGGTGGGGGCACTGGGACGTGCAGTCGGTTCTGTTGTGGCAATGGCGGCCCAGTGTGACATGATGCGGGCAGGGGAGGCAGATGATGAAGTGACGGGGATGAGAGGGGGGAAGACAACCAGCTGAGGGGTTGCAACAGAGGCGGCAGCAGAGGCACATGGGATGGTGGGAGCAGATGTGGGAGCTTTTGCGGGTGTGGAGGCTGGGGGAAGACTGTAGATGTGGAGCTAAGCAGCAGGGGAGGAAATGGAGGAATGGGTGAGTGGGAGGGGTGGAGGGGCGGCGAGGTGTAAGGGGGGAGGCCAGGGGCGCCACTCCTGAAAGTGATAGTGGAAGTGGGGGAGGGGGGGTGTAGGTGACAGTGAAGGTGGGAAGGCTCATGACGGACGGACGGCGGCAGACGGACGGACAGCTGGCTGTTAGGTCAAGTCAGCATCCAATCTAAGGTGACAACTGTTTAAACTGCAGTGTCAGGGGGTGAGGAGAAATTGTCCAAACACACCACAAGTGGACTTAAACTTAGGACAAGCAATCTGTGTCACATGAAAACCAAGGATTTTTGAATTTTCCGCCAGATAGGTCGTAATGTAGAACACATATGAAATCTGTCAACCAAGCAGGCTGGACACGTGTCCTCTGGTCTGTCATCTTGGATTCTCATGTCACTGGGTTGGAGCAGAAAACCCAGTAGCCATATTGGATCATGTTCTTTGACTCTGACATCATAGCGCTGGGGGAAATCTGACAACAATGGGCGAGCACCGGAACGCAGCTTGGCGGACGGACGACAGTGGTCGACCGGCAAGCAGGCAGACGGACAGACAGATGGCAACAGCAACAACAAGGGTCTCTTCCAAAGCGTAGATGCACCCTGAGTGTAGCCCAGGCAGCGTAATCCTTCGACTTGGAATTGAGGGGATCTAACCCTCGAGATGTGATCATGAAGCTGTCTACCTGTAATATGTAAGTGAAGAGAAATAACGATTGTGATGACTGAATCAGAAACTGGATCAGCTGTTTTACAGACGCCATATTTTACTAGGCTAGAAAATCCGCTTCAGATCTTAACATGTAAACACGACAGCAAAAAAAGGTTTCATAAATTCGGCTTTCGTCTTTCGGAAGATGTATTGCTTGTAAACATAGTGATTAAAGAAAATGGTTTGAAAGTTTTCGACTTGGTCGACATGTGAACTCACGATGTGTCAAAAGTATTCGATAGTCGATTTATCAGTTCCAAGTTGCATGTAAACATAAACATAAAAGCGTAGTGAGTACAATACAAATACAAATGTAATATGTTTGTGACATTCACTGTAGAGGTTGTTTCCAAGAAATATTTTATTCATTAATTCAAGGTAATTACAACGCTTCGAACGTTTCCAGAACAATATGCTGTGTTACACTTTGTACTATTGACGTCATTGTCTTTGGCGTTTTTGCAGAAATGTGTTGTCTGCTACGCAACTTACGAACACTAAACCAAATTCTGTATGTCAACGTTTCTACGAAAGGAAATAGTGTATTCAAGAACTGGTCGAGATGCGTTTCTTATGTGCAAGGGCAGTCACCAGAACCGAACATAAGGGAATATTTTTACTACGTAGACCACCAAGGAATGGTAAGAATTTCTGCATTGTCGTGCCTTATCATCTCACGATCATTTTGACAGATCTTAATATTTCTTTTCAGCTGTTCCTGGATGACTCCAGAATGAAGAATTTCACTTCCTGTTTCAAAGGTATGTTTAAAAGCATAACGAAATACGCGCATTGACAAATATATAGGCCTGCTTGATTGTGAATGGATGTTTTACAGACAAAAAGTTCCTGGAATTCTTTTTTAAACGCCTGAGGATGAATACAACAGGGCGCTACACAGAAGACTTTCCTTACTTGTCACTTTGTGGTCGAGAACGAAATTACGTTAGATGTGATGATTATCCTATTGTATTCACTCATGTAATGAAAGACGCGCAGATGAATAATGTCTTAAGTTATGGCCATGCTGGAAATTTACTGACTGTTAAGTTTGAACCGGAGAAAGTTATAATGCTTCCAGAGACTGGGCGTGTTTATCATCCCGCACCGGAAAGAGTCGGTGGTATTGGCTTAATTAGATCCAAGTTAGCAATTGAATTAAGTAAGTTTTTTATATTTGAAAATGGTGAGCAACAAGAACCAACACATTTATCATGGGATGGTAAGATATATGAGTTAATAACGGATTGGTACAAAGAAGCAAAACAGCAGGAACTTGAGTGTTCAAATTAAATTAGATTCACCCATATATTATTGTGAGAGAAATTACTGACATGTTCAAATCCACTTCCAAAGACAAATATTTCTAGCAACTTGCCTGATGCTGAATATGTCATCAGGCTTGCTTGGATTGGAAGATAAGTGATTGTTTATTGTAAAATGTTGAGCTTCTTAATTTCTTCATAAAATAAGATGTAAATTGGTTTATACAATAACTACTTCTTGTTACATAGTACCTTTGGAGTAGCAAGTCACCAGTTCAATTGTTAATTGGCATTGTTTAGTCCAGTATTTGTGATTGTTATTAACACTGTTGTATTTTTACAGAATAAAGTTATGTTTTTCCAAAAACTCCATTGCAGAATAAAGTTACCTTTTCCAAAAACTCTATTTATTTATTAGACTTACCTACTGCGTTGAATCCTCAGCATCATTACAGCAAGGTGAAGTGAACTGGTGAAAAGTGGTAATGTCTCTGTGATTAATGCTTTTTTGTTTAACAGACATATGGAATAGTTTGTTCTCTTGAGCACTTGCATATCAAGAGCCTACTACTTCTTTTTTCAAATCTCATTAAAACTCATAGATGCCTTGTTCCATCAGAGCTCAGACTTTGTAACCTACACGAATTTCTCAAAAATGAATCGTAATCACTCAGAGTGTGAGGGTACATTAACTGACCATACTCAAAATATTGTTGGTGTACTGTATATTGTGAATCATTGCCTAGATTGAAGTAGGCAATCTTAACTGGCAGTGAGTCTTGAAATCAGGTGCAAGTTTTGTGTGATTTACGACTACTTAACTACGTAAATTAGTAACATAACCAGCTATTGCAAATTAATTAAAACAGACACTGATTGTGATGAGATTATGATAAAATTGTGATAACAGTTGGAAACATATTTGAAATAATTAAATGTTCATATACTTGCCAAATTGAGCAATTACAGGAACAATGAAAACAAGTAAGCTATGCTGTTCAGCATGAATATGACTACTGCGCAAAGTAGGAATGAACTCCAATGTGTAAATAATTAGCGAAAATGGAATCAATTGATTAAAATATGAATTTGACTATTGCCCAAAATAGGAATGAACTCCAGTGTGAAAATAATGAGCTAAAATGGAATCAATTGATCAAAGTCTCATCTCTGTATGCTTTGCACTTGGATGTCTCCCTCACTTTTTAGTCCTAAGATACATATTTTATTCACATAGTTACATTTCTTATTGTTGTAAGGAAATGTCTTTTGAAGTTAATAGCTTTAGCCAATGAAGCAATCATTCTGGAAAAGTCAGCAGTAAGAAACCTTTGTAATGAAGTGTGACATGGTCATAATGATGGGACAGCAATTCAAGTTTTTGTCTTTGATCACTAGAATTATTTGGTTTGGTTATTAATTTTAATTAATAATGATCATTTCCTGATAAGTCGTGTTCATAAAATCGTATGAAAATTAAATTTGAGCCACGAATGGCAGTGTCAGAAGTACAAACATGATAAAACTAATGGAGAAACAATTTACGTGACCATACAGTGGGACCATAGATGGTGTCATGCCCAGAACATGAAGGAATTAAAAGACTATGCAAGGTTGTACAACAGATAAGTACAGAAGCAATTGCATTTAGTCACTGGCCCACCATACGAGTCACATACAGTTGTTCAGTTGTTTGCCCTTCAGTTTTATCATGTAAAATATTTTTGATGCAATTGTTGACTCTTTTTATGTTGTTTTTTATACAATTTTACTAACACAGTCTGATATGAAGATGATCATTACTGATCTAAACCAGTCTCTGTATATGAAAGGAAATCAAGAGGCCGATTACCTCTTCGTTGCACAGCCCAAACCAATAAGGATAGAAAGTTGAAATTTGGAGATTATGGTGAGCTTATACTATAGGCACAGTTTACCAAGACTTTTTCAAAATTCCACCCATAGGGGGATGAATGATTTTTTAAAGTAAATCATTATTAAAGCATTTTGAAGCTTTAAATTCAACCATTAAGGGGGTAAATAGCAGGTGAAAGATTTTTTTAATAAATAATTATTAAAGTTCAAATAAAGCATTTTAAACCTACATCTATGAAAACTGCTATTTGATTCAGTTAAAAATTTAAAAAAACTGTTTCAAAATTCAACCTCGAAGGGAGGCGAAACAGGGAATCAAAAGTTTTACGAAAATATTTCATTATGAAAGCATTTTTAAAGCTAAACCTAAGAAACCAGTTAGAAATTTTGAAAAATATATGTGTTTCAGTGTTCTTGGAAATTCAACCCCTAAAGGGGTACAATAAGGAATGGAAGTTTTTAGGCAAATATTTCACTGCAAGAGCAATTTTTAAAACTAACTCTCTGAAAATTTGTATTTGGCTTCTACGTTAGAATAAAAAAATACTTGTTTCTGTGTTTTTTGGAAATTCATCCTGAAAGTTTCTATGGAAATATCGCCACAAGAACTGAAAAAGCAGAATTAACAAAGACCTCTGACTCCAGCTACCAGAACAGCTTTTGGCAAGGACTACAATTGGAAAAGACCAAACTTGTATGTTGTTAATTAGCATGAAAAGTTTGTAAGTTGTTGCCATTTGTGATCAACATAAAAATTTGGTTAAATAGAAACAAAAAAAATCTGTTTAAAACATACACCTACACGAGCAAAGCAGCAGGTGCTAAGCTAGTAATCAAATAAAATCTAAAAACTTCTGATCAAATACTACAAGAACATCTCAATTGCTCTCTATCACTTTTTATTAATCCAATCTAGTAAGGGATCCATACTATTGAGCAGTACTCAATAAATGGTCAAACAAGTATTTTGTAAGGCACTTCTGCCATGGATGAATTACATTCCTTTAAGATTTTTTCTATGAGTCTCAAGTCTGCCAATTTGTCCTTCACATTATTTGTTTTATGTGGACATTCCACTTAAGGGTGCTCCAGATGGTTACGCCTAGATATTTTACGGTAGTCATTGTTTTCACCAATAGTGTAATTGTACAATAGTGCATTACTCCCATGGAAGGGCAAAATGTTATATTTATTTGTGTTCAGGGTAAACTGCCAGTCTGTACACCAATCAACAACCCACTACAGATCTTCATGCAATTCACTACAGCCTTCTGCCATTGCCACCTTCTTACAGACAGTGTCTGCAAACAGCCTCATGGAGCTTCTGAAATTATCCACTAGATCATTTATATATACTGCAAACAGTAATAGTCCTATGACACTTACCTGTACATCTGTTGATTTTGTTTCATTGTGAGTGACAAATGAAGTTGTACCTGCAAGGGAGTCTTCTGTCTAGTCACAAATGTGTTCTGATATTCAAAATGCTTGAATTTTTTTTACCAAATGGCAGTGAGGAACTGTATCAAATGCATGTACAGACTGAAGTGACAAATGAAAATTTGTACCAAATTCTCATTCTCTGCTTCAGTGTACACACAAACATCATAGATGTTAGTGACTTGCAAAGGTCTCTGGAACCACATAATTTCATCTGCATCAAATGCTTTTGTATAGTCAAGAAACAAAGCATCAACCTGAGTGTTGATGTCTGTGGCACTCTGGATCCATTGCTGAACAGCGCTGTCTGTGCTTTGTTAAGATCTCCATTTGCAGAATCCATGTTGATTTTTACAGAGGAAATTTTTATTCTCCAAAAACGTCATAATACACGAACGTAAAACCTGTTCCATAGTTCAACGACAGATTGATGTCAGAAATACTGGCCTATAATTATGGGCATCTGTTCTATGATCCTGTTGAGAAACAGTAATGAACTAGTTTTTTTGTTCCGCTATAGTTTGCTACGACTGAAAGGACGGAACATATTCAAAATCTTCAGCTGTTTCAGATTTCAGTATTTTGGGCTTCTTTCTATGTTTTGGTGCCAGTATGGTCATTGAGTGACTGAATAGGTGAGTTTGATCTGCTTAATGATTTTATGTAAGACCAAAACTTCTTAGGGTTTTTAGTCAGATCGGTTGGCAAAATTATATTTTCCAAATCATTGAGAGCTTCTCTGATTGCTCTTCTTGCACTCATTTTCACATCATTCATCTTTTGCTTGTCAGGTAGGTTTTGACATTTCCTAAATCTGAAATGAAGCTTCCTTTGCTTCTGTAGCAGCTTTCTATCATGTCTACTGAAGCACAGTGGGTCTTTCTCAACCCTTAAAATCTTGCTCAGAACATACTTCTCTAAGGCATATTGAATTGTGCTTTTGGGTTTCATCAGAATATAGACAAACCACGGTTTGTATCCTGTTACTCTTGCTAAACAAAAATATTTTCCTATGTTTCTTAACAGTCCTCATAACACCTGATTCTGTCACAGCCGTATGATCACATGCCCTCTTCTATGTTAACAGGTTTGAAAAGTTCAGGTCTGTTTGTTGCTACAGGCTCTAAGATGTTGCCTTCACAACAGAGTAATATCACATGAAACCCTGTCTCTGGCAACAGTTTTAATTACAAGACTTTCCCATTCTATAGCTGGTTAATTGAGATCCTCTCTGTTACAATAGTGTGATCAGGAAATTTATTCACAAAATTCTGCAAGTTTTCTCTGAAGTGCTTGGCCACATTTCCTGATGGAAGTGGTATATTAAAAACACCCAATTACCATGTCTGACCTGCCTTTGATGCTTAACTTCACCCAGATTATTTCACACTCGGGTTCTGTAATAACCTCACTAGATGTTATTGAATTCTTTACTGTAATAAATAAGCTGCCACCATTGACATCTAACCTACCTTTACAATATATATAAAAAACAAAGATGCTGTGACTTAACAAACGAGAAAGCGCTGGTAGATAGACAGAATAAAAAACACACACACAAATTTCAAGCTTTCGCAACCCAAGGTTGCTTCATCAGGAAAGAGGGAAAGACGAAAGGATGTGGGTTTTAAGAGAGAGGGTAAGGAGTCATTCCAATCCCGGGAGCAGAAAGACTTACCTTTGGGGGAAAAAAGGACAGGTATACACTCGCACACACACACATATCCATCCGCTCATATACAGACACAGGCAGAAATATGTAAAGGCAAAGAGGTTGGGCAGAGATGTCAGTTGAGGCGGAAGTACAGAGGCAAAGATGTTGAATGACAAGTGATGTACGAGGGGCGGCAACTTGAAATTAGCGGAGGTTGAGGCCTGGTGGGTAATGGTAAGAGAGAATATATTGAAGGGCAAGTTCCCATCTCCGTAGTTCTGATAGGTTGGTGTTAATGGGAAGTATCCAGATAACCCGGACGGTGTAACACTGTGCCAAGATGTGCTGCCCGTGCACCAAGGCATGTTTAGCCACAGGGTGGTCCTCATTACCAACAAACACTGTCTGCCTGTGTCCGTTCATGCGAATGGACAGTTTGTTGCTGGTCATTCCCACATAGAAGGCTTCACAGTGTAGGCAGGTCAGTTGGTAAATCACATGGGTGCTTTCACACGTGGCTCTGCCTTTGATCGTGTACACCTTCTGGGTTACAGGACTGGAGTAGGTGGTGGTGGGAGGGTGCATGGGACACGTTTTACACCGGGGGCAGTTACAAGGGTAGGAGCCAGAGGGTAGGGAAGGTGGTTTGGGGATTTCATAGGGATGAACCAAGAGGTTACGAAGGTTAGGTGGACGGTGGAAAGACACTCTTGGTGGAGTGGGGAGCTTTTCATGAAGGATGGATCTCATTTCAGGGCAGGATTTGAGGAACTCATATCCCTGCTGGAGAGCCCCATTCAGAGTCTGATCCAGTCCCAGAAAGTATCCTGTCACAAGTGGGGCACTTTTGGGGTTCTTCTGTGGGAGGTTCTGGGTTTGAGGGGATGAGGAAGTGGCTCTGGTTATTTGCTTCTGTACCAGGTCGGGAGGGTAGTTGCGGGATGCAAAAGCTGTTATTGGTGTAATGGTTCAGGACTGGAGCAGATTTGTTAGCCACGAAGAACTAAGCTGTAGGGAAGGGACCGTATTCCAGTCTCTATTTAGGAATTTGTTGCTATTCACTTCGGTTTTAAGCAACCTTCTGGCCCTAACACTATCTGGCCATTATTATCTTTAATAATCAATACAGTGACTTTATTTAGTATAGATTAAGGAATGGTTTGTTTCATTAAAAACACTGAGCTTAGCAATGTTGCCATTCAATCTTTCTCAGTCAAACTGATACTCTCTAGATTTCAGCATTTGCAGCCAAGTTCATTGACAATCCCCTCAAACATTGTTTGGCAGATCCCTTGCCTGGCTTCCACAGGAGTGTGATGCACTGGTTTTCTTTCTGAAATCAAACCAAATTGTGAACTGGACAGACTGTGAGCCACCTTTATAATAGTAACTGTTTGTTGGTACTGACAGTAGTGTTCCATCGCAATTCTCATTGGTAATGCAGTTTTGAAAATCTTTTGTGAGATACACAGAACTGTTGTATATACTGCTTTTTTAAAAAAAAATATTTGTGGTAGTGAAATTTATTTATTCATCCATCCAGGGAAATTATCATCTTAAAACAATGAAAATAAATAACTCATAAGATACATTGTATAAATAAGGATGTTTTTATGGGGATAAGACAGGCAATTGGCCATGGCCTTGCTGATTGAGCCACCCAGACATCTGCCCAAAATGATTTAGGAAAATATAAATCATGATGACTGGACAGAGCACACTCCATTCTTCTGAATATTAGATCAGTCTATTAACACCTTCACTGCCTTGTCTGGTTGGTCCAAATTGTACAATGTTCTTTTGTTCATACACAATTTTCACAAGATAACCTGTAATATAAAAATGTGTGATGTAATGGAAAAGGATGGATTGCTGCTCACCATACACAGGTGTGGCATTCATATGGGGTAAAGGCTTGTCACTTAGTTGAATGGAAACATGAAGAAATGACATTTTATTCTAATAATCTATCAGGTTCCCTGGGACCATGCGAGGAAGAGCTATTTGGTATTGGGCAAGTCAGTACATAGTTTACAGGATTCTTATTAGAAAATTAATAAACAAAATAATTAATGAAACATAAAAAATGAGAGAGAATATACAAGTAAATAACAGATTACAGAGAAAAGTTCTCAATTACTCTAAGGGATTACCATACCACCATGTGTCACAAGGAAACCTTTCAACATGGATTTGAATACCTGGGGTTTATCAATCCTTTTTTATCTCTGCAGTTCCGCTGGAGCCTACTGAAAATGAAACCCGCTGGATAGAGCACACATTTCTGTGCAGTGGTTAAGGAAGTGTTGTCCAACTGTTTATTGTGTTTTGACTATTGTTTACTGAATGAATGTTGCAGTGTCTTCTTCAATGAATCAGTATTAACAACAACAAATTCTGTGATGGTACTGACGTAGAGGGGTGGGAGAATTCCAGGTCACTTCAACAACAGTCTACATGAAGCCTGTGAACTTACACTGCAGATCAGTCTTATCATCCTTTTCTAAGCTAAGAATATTCTTGGTGAGTACATAGTACTCCCCCAAAATATAACACCATGTGAGATAATAGAGTAACCAAAGTAAACAAGCCTTTGAATTTCAGTTTCAGAGACTGTGGGTTCATTCCCGTCATTCTTATAATGAAAATAGTAGCATTTAGTTTCTGCATGAGATCTTGAATGTGGTACTGCCAAGAAAGTCTTCTTCTACCTCGCATACTAAAAATGTATAATGGTCAATTCCACTGACTGACCGCCTTCAGACAGCAAAAACTTGCTTTTATGAGAGTTCCGCATCAGGTACTGTTTGCATTGTGTTTTGTTGCAGTTAAGCATTAATCTCTTCTCAGAAAGCCACATGACGATGATACTGACTACCCTATTAGCTTCATCCTTTATATTATGTTTCATGCTTTAGCAAAGCCAGCTGGGACCCATTTAGTTTTGTTATTTGCCTCCTTAATGATTTTTTAAAAATTGCCATTAGTGTTTGTGACAGATGAGCCATAGGATAAAGCTGTTATTCTGTTATCCCAAGTATAAGATCGGGTCCAACTTTACTAAATTACATTAGTCAGAGTAATTTCCTGATTAATTTGATTTCAAGTTTTGCTAAACCTCTGTTCAGTTATTTCTTATTCCAGTCACACTGTTGATATGTAAACAAATATAATTACTATATTATTGATGAAGTTAGGAAAATAACCCACAGAAATTCCTAAAGTACTCATGGAGCTAATTTCTAAAACATGGTAGGAACATCAGCACTTTATTAGTTTCCAGGTTATTAATGCTTTTATGTATGGTATTGTTTATTTAGCTTTCTTTGCAGTTTTTGTCATCAAGAAGGCTTATTTCAGTGAAAACTCGTATCGTTACATAAAGTTCAGACCAAATCAACTTCTCTGCACTATTCAATTAATTGGAGATGTAAATTCTAATTGTAAATTATCAAAAAATACACATTTACCAATGTGAAACATCAGCAGCCATTTTTGAAAAGCTGTACAAGCAATGGGCCTTAAGTAATTTTTTAAGTCAGTCTGTTCTGAGATTTTGAGTGTAGGACCTTTATCAGTCGAAACAGTAATAATGTAATGGTACAATGATGTATTGTTGTGAATAAGAAGACAGATGGTGAAGAAAGACGGTTACCAATGATTTCTGACTAACTTTAATATAAAAGTGCCACATGTATTGTTCATTTGAGTGAGACTGTTGTTGACTGGTTAGGTTATACTGCACCGTGACTATTACCATATACTTTGAAGGTGCAGTATGTGCATACCTGGTAAATGTGACTTAACTACATAATTAAGACACGGACTAGTCATGACTAATTCAATGAGAGTGGTCTGACATTTATGGAAGTAAAACTTCTGAAATCAAATGTGCGTGTGTGATGACCACATTATTGGATATAGATATTTGCAGCCAATTTTTTGCTGTGATTGCTGCCACCAAGGAACTGCAAGATGATTTATGATCACATATGTCACAATGTCTTTCACATAAACATTCATATCATGTACAAAAAGAAAATTTTTGGGGTCATCTGCAATGTTTAGTGGCAGATCATTATTGTTATACAACAATAATGAAAAAAGCAACACACTCAAAACAGAACCATGTGGCACTCTCCCACTTTACATGACCTCAGATTCAAACATCTTCCCCGTTTCTTGATACTGAAGAACACCCGTCTGCATTCTAGTTTCCAGATAAGAAGTGAAACATTGTTGAACTTTTTCCCTACTCCCTTAATGTTCCAGCTTATGTAAATGTATTGCCCATCCACATAAATCTAATCCTTTTCTTAAATGAAAAAAGACATCTTCTGACCTCAACCTGTCATTTAACTCCAACAGTGGCTCACACACAAAACAATAAACCGCATTTTCTTTAGATACTCCTTTCATGATACCAAACTGCAAGTCTGACTGCAAATTATGTGTACTAAGATCTATCATTGCTTTTTCAAAAACTTGTGAAAACACTGCTTAGCGAAGAAACTGTCCTGTAATTATCTACATTAATGGTGTGTTTCCGGGTGATCTCCCAAGTTATTGTTTCCATTTTAAGTAGAATATTTTGATGATTGACCCAGCTGTCTTCTTCAGGTGTCCCAAGTTTTGCTGTTATATGTACTTGCTGCCTGGACTCTAACAAGACTGTAAATTATTGTTGGTGTTGGGCCACTATTTATAGCTGAGTTTGATTCCTGACACCCACCATCCCCTTTGATGCATATCGGCATACCATTAATCACTCACACCAAGGAAACCTGAGAAATCGCAATTATCTGCATGTTTCACCTTTTTTTGTGTCACCACAGTTCCAGTTGACCATATAGGCCCACACAAGGGAGGATGACCTTAGTGTATCTTAAGCACATCAGTACCACTTCAAATTTTTTGCTTGCCATCCGCACACAAATGAAGACCAGGTCACATCCTGCACAATGGGTTGGAGACTAGCTGCAACCATATCTTCATCCCATTAACACCACAACTCAGGTGACTGAACTATCTTGAGTGACTGAAGGAAAAGGACAAAATCTGCCAATATTTTGAATAGATTGACCCCCCCCCCCACACACACACACACACACAGACGTCAGTGAACTGTCTGCATGAAGCTGAGCTGCTCCCATGTGTGTACGACCTGTTTGTATGTCAACACCATTCCGTTACAAATATTTGGGATAAAGAGGGCCAGTTACGGGGAGCAAAATGCCTCAAGAGAGGATGCAGCAGTGTGTGGTTATTTTCACATCAAAATCGGGCTAGCATTCATACCCAAAGGGGTGAAACATCTCACCGACAAGAACTTAAAGTGAGCTTGAGATAAGAGTTTCACTGTGTTTCTCACTTGATTTTGTAATCAGGGCATGAAATTAAATCACTAATGTGTTAATGTACTACCAGCTAAGTGCTTCTACTGTTTTCCCTGTACTCAAGGAAAGCTGTGAAAGGTATGTCATCTATGTTCACATCATAATCCATCAGCAGTGAAAACTATTTTCTGGCATACATTGTTTCGATATTTTAAAACATCCATCATACTTCATTTTACATCTGTAGAACATGCTACAAACCATCATCACAAATTTAAGCAGGGACATTGACAGTATAATTAACCAACCTAGTTAATAAATAGTGGAAAAGCCAGATTGGAATATCAACAATATTATTAGAAGGGTGGATTGCTACTCACCATAAAGATGACACATTGAATTCCAGACAGCCACAATGTAACCATTGTTACACACTTAGTTTTTGGCCATAGCCTTCTCCAGAAAAGAAAGGAAAGTGTGCATATGCACGCACAGACACTCTGACCGACTGAAACAGTTGGGGGGGGGGGGGGGGCGGAGGGGAAGGAGTGTGGAGGGACTAGAAGGTGGCTGTACGTAGCTTCCAGGACCTTGGGAGGCTGTGGTGGAGGAGGAGAGGAAGGGGAGCAGAAAGGAGAGGAGCACATAAGGGAAAAAGACTAGAGGTTGCATTGGTGTAGAGTGGCACATGATGATGGTGAGGGCACATGAATTGGAAGGAGTAGTTGGGTCTTGAGGATGGTGGGAGGGTTAGGGGGCATGTGGGGATATGGCACCGAAGATTGTTTGAGAACTAGGTATCTAGGATAGTGCCCATCTGTGAAGGGCTTTGTGAGACCTTCAGCATAGGGGAAAGGAAGTTCTTGTGACTGTAGATAAGCCATCCCCCTGTGACCAAGCTGTATGGGATGGAATTTTTGATGTGGAAGGGATGGCAGCTGTTGAAATGCAGTTACTGTTGGTGGGTTTAATGTGAACATTGGTGTGGATGGAGCCTTAAGAGGAGGAGATCAATGTCTTGGAAGGTGACAAGGACCAGGTAAAGTGGTTACGAGAGGTGTTAAGATCGTGAAGGAATGAAAGTAGGGTGTCTTGGCCCTAAGTGCAGATCACAAAAATACCATCAACGAACCTGAACCAGACCGGAGGTTTGGGGTTTTTGGAGGCTAGGAATATTTCCTCTACGTGGGCCATGAACGGGTTGACATAGGAGGGTGCAATGCAGGTGCCCATGGCTGTGGATTTGTTTTTTTACTTTCCCTTCAAAGGAGTAGTTGTGTATTAGGACAAAGTTAGCAAGGTGTTATGAGGTAGTGGGTTTGGAGTCTGAAGGGCACTGGGAGGCAGACAGTGTTCAATAGTGGCAAACCCATGGGCATGAAGGATGTTGGTGTATAGGGAAGTGGCATCACCAGTGACGAATAGGGAACCAAGAGGAAAGGGGTGTGGATGCTGTGCCTGGCAACTTTGCACTGCTGCTTCTAGTCCCTGCTCCGCCAGACAGCATTCTTTTACCACCAAACTGTACCCTGCTATCTCTGCTGTTTCTCTGCCCCATTCCAGACTGCTGCTTTCATTCAGTGCGACAGTTGCGGTCTAGCCAGTGCAGTCGGAGATAGTGGTCATGTGTGCGTGGGGAGTGCCTGCTTGTGAGAATTTGTGTGTGTTTTCCTTCCTCTTCTGAAGAAGGCTTTGGCAAAGCTCAGTGTGTAACAGTCTTTTCGCTGTGCCTGTCTGCAACTCAAAGTGCCATCTTTATGGTGAGTAGCAATTTATCCTTTTCATAATATTGTCAATTTAGTTACAAGTTATTTTAGAAATGT
Source organism: Schistocerca piceifrons (assembly GCF_021461385.2). Classification (NCBI taxonomy): domain Eukaryota; kingdom Metazoa; phylum Arthropoda; class Insecta; order Orthoptera; family Acrididae; genus Schistocerca; species Schistocerca piceifrons. The sequence continues at coordinate 71,902,646 of NC_060139.1, forward strand.
TAATACTAATTACTGCATTTAATAGTCTCTGGAGTAGGCCCTTGAAAAGAAATAAGGCCTTGTAATCAGTTTTGAGGCACACCCCCATAGCTACATGTTCAACAAACTGCCACAGGGGAACCCACATTCTTTTCCTTGAATTGACAATGATTCTTATAATTTATTTACTTCAATGTTCTGAGTCAAGTTCAAGTCAGCATTATGATGACAACTGAGGAGTTACGTGCAGAAGAAACTGCAGCTCCAGCTTTAAAAGCTGATTCAGTATGCTAAGCATGTTGTTGTTCTGGTCTTCAGTCCTGAGACTGGTTTGATGCAGCTCTCCATGCTACTCTATCCTGTGCAAACTTCTTCATCTCCCAATACGTACTGCAGCCTACATCCTTCTGAATCTGTTTAGTGTATTCATCTCTTGGTCTCCCTCTACGATTTTTACCCTCCACGCTGGCCTCCAACACTAAATTGGTGATCCCTTGATGCCTCAGAACATGTCCTACCAACCGATCCCTTCTTCTTGTCAAGTTGTGCCACAAACTCCTCTTCTCGCCAATCCTATTCAATACTTCCTCATTAGTTACGTGATCTACCCATCTAATCTTCAGCATTCTTCTGTAGCACCACATTTCAAAGGCTTCTATTCTCTTCTTTACTACTTTAAGTGTCTCATTTCCTAATCTAATACCCTCAGCATCACCCGACTTAATTCGACTGCATTCCATTATCCTCGTTTTGCTTTTGTTGATGTTCATCTTATATCCTCCTTTCGAGACACTATCCATTCCATTCAACTGCTCTTCCAAGTCCTTTGCTGTCTCTGACAGAATTACAATGTCATTGGTGAACCACAAAGTTTTTATTTCTTCTCCATGGATTTTAATACCTACTCCGAATTTTTCTTCTGTTTCCTTCACTGCTTGCTCAATATACAGATAGAATAACATCGGGGAGAGGCTACAACCCTGTCTCACTCCCTTCCCAACCACTGCTTCCCTTTCATGCCCCTCGACTCGTATAACTGCCATCTGGTTTCTGTACAAATTGTAAATAGCCTTTCGCTCTCTGTATTTTACCCCTACCACCTTCAGAATTTGAAAGAGATTATTCCAGTCAACATTGTCAAAGGTTTCTCCAAGTCTACAAATGCTAGAAATGTAGATTTGCCTTTTCTTAATCTAGCTTCTAAGATAAGTCGTAGGGTCAGTATTGCCTCACGTGTTCCCATATTTCTATGGAATCCAAACTGATCTTCCCCGAGGTCGGCTTCTACCAGTTTTTCCATTCGTCTGTACAGAATTCGCGTTAGTATTTTGCAGCCGTGACTTATTAAACTGAGAGTTCGGTAATTTTCACATCTGTCAACGCCTGCTTTCTTTGGGATTGGAATTATTATATTCTTCTTGAAGTCTGAGGGTATTTCGCCTGTCTCATACATTTTGCTCACCAGATGGTAGAGTTTTGTCAGGACTGGCTCTCCCAAGGGTGTCAGTAGTTCTAAGGGAATGTTGTCTACTCCTGGGGCCTTGTTTCGACTTAGGTCTTCCAGTGCTCTGTCAAACTCTTCACGCAGTATCATATCTCCCATTTCATCTTCATCTACATCCTCTTCCATTTCCATAATATTGTCCTCAAGAACATCGCCCTTGTATAGTCCCTCTATATACTCCTTCCACCTTTCTGCTTTCCCTTCTTTGCTTAGAACTGGGTTTCCATCTCAGCTCTTGACACTCATGCAAGTTGTTCTCCTTTCTCTAAAGGTCTCTTTAATTTTCCTGTAGGCAGTATCTATCTTACCCCTAGTGAGGTAAGCCTCTACATCCTTACATTTGTCCTCTAGCCATGCCTGCTTAGCCATTTTGCACTTCCTGTCGATCTCATTTTTGAGACGTTTGTATTCCTTTTTCCCTGCTTCATTTACTGCATTTTTATATTTTCTCCTTTCATCAGTTAAATTCAGTATTCCTTCTGTCACCCAAGGATTTCTACTAGCCCTTGCCTTTTTACGTACTTGATCCTCTGCTGCTTTCACCACTTCATCCCTCAAAGCTATCCATTCTTCTTCTACTGTATTTCTTTCCCCCATTCTTATCAATTGTTCCTTTATGCTCATCCTGAAACTCTCTACAACCTCTGGTTCCTTCAGTTTATCCAGGTCCCATCTCCTCAAATTCCCACCTTTTTGCAGTTTTTCAGTTTTAATCTAGCATATAGCTAAGCATATAGCCCTTTAATACCACTTTGAAGTGTTATTTCATGCATAGAATTAAATTGTTGTTTTTAGTTTAATTTTCATGGGTGTCTTCAGATCAGATATTTTTGTATTGTTGTGTTTTCCACATTTTACCTATGAGACCACAAGCATTGCAGTTGAAGTCATTTTAGCTATGTTTTCCATGTTGCTTGTTAGTTTAGTGGCTGTTGGACTACAGCTCCAAACTTCAGGGGTTCAATTTCATCTGTCTTATAATTTTTCCTGTAGCTTGCTTCAACTCTGGTAATATCTTGTTAATACGAATAATGCTAAGTTACTGCATGGTTGGAGTGCATATTAAACAGTATGTCCTCCTGCATAAGCCAGTTTGAAGGTCGTAAAAAGGAGAGGGCATACCACCAGAACCAAACACGATAGTACACTGTGTTGTTCAACTCAACTTTTGGTTTGAGGACATTTTTACCCTGGCTAATAGAAAGAATATAGGGTGTCATATAAATCTTTTTATTCTGTAAATAAGTGTTGGATTCTGTCTCAGGAATAGCGCCATTGCTGTTGCATGCTGAAAGTCTGTGAAAGGTGAACAAGATGCTGTACGAGGTGCATTCAAGTTCTAAGGGCTCCAATTTTTTTTCTAATTAATTACTCACCCGAAATCGATGAAACTGGCGTTACTTCTCAACGTAATCGCCCTGCAGACATACACATTTTACACAACGCTGACGCCATGATTCCATGGCAGCGGCGAAGGCTTCTTTAGGAGTCTGTTTTGACCACTGGAAAATTGCTGAGGCAATAGCAGCACGGCTGGTGAATGTGAGGCCATGGAGAGTGTCTTTCATTGTTGGAAAAAGCCAAAAGTCACTAGGAGCCAGGTCAGGTGAGTAGGGAGCATGAGGAATCACTTCAAAGTTGTTATCACGAAGAAACTGTTGCGTAACATTAGCTCGATGTGCGGGTTCGTTGTCTTGGTGAAACAGCACACGCGCAGCCCTTCCCGGACGTTTTTGTTGCAGTGCAGGAAGGAATTTGTTCTTCAAAACATTTTCATAGGATGCACCTGTTACCGTAGTGCCCTTTGGAACGCAATGGGTAAGGATTACGCCCTCGCTGTCCCAGAACATGGACACCATCATTTTTTCAGCACTGGCGGTTACCCGAAATTTTTTTGGTGGCGGTGAATCTGTGTGCTTCCATTGAGCTGACTGGCGCTTTGTTTCTGGATTGAAAAATGGCATCCACGTCTCATCCATTGTCACAAC